>NC_081566.1:3572385-3654909 GCF_022355385.1 Mustela nigripes | reverse complement strand
GCCGAAGGCAGCGGCTTAACCCACTGAGCCACCCAGGCGCCCAATAAATAAAATATTTTAAAAAATCTTTGTAAAAAAAAAATATAGATTTTACAACCATAAAGGGTAAAATTTCAATACATCAAAACTTTTATAGAGAAAATAAATCATAGGATGTTTGTCCAATTCTTTAGATACAATTTAATTTCTTCCAACAATGTTTCGTAGTTTTAAGAGTACAAGTTTCCCACTTCTTTTTGTTAAATTTAGTCCTAAGTAGTATGTTATTTTTGAATAAAAATGAAATGTAAAGGTAAATGAAATTACATTTATATTTCATGCTATGTAAATGAAATTAGTTTCTTAATTTCATTTTTTGATTGTTAATAGCAAGTTTACAGATATACAATGGATTTCTGTAGTTTGATCTTGTATCCTGCAACCTTGCTGAACTCATTTATTAGTTGTAACAGTTTTTTGGTGGATTCCTTGGGAATTTCTATGTACTTTATCATATCATCTGCAAACAGAGATTATTTTACCCTTTCCTTTCTGATATGGATGCCTTTTATTTCTTTCCCTTGCCCAGCTCCCTGACCTAGAACCTCCAGCACAATAGTGGACTAAAGAGGCAAAAGTATACATCTTTGTCTTGTTCCTGATCTTAAAAGGAAAGTATGCAGTCTTTCACCATTAAGCACAATGTTAGCTGTGGGTTTTAGTCTGTGACCTTTATCAGGTTAAGGAAGTTCCTTCCATTCCTATTTTGTTGAGTGTTTTTGTAATAATGGAATGTTGTCCGGGTGGTTCGGATGGTTAAGCCTTTGCCTTCAGCTCAGGTCAGGATCCACTCCTGGTCCTAGGATGGAGCCCCACATCAGGCTCCCAGCTCAGCAGGGAATCTGCTTCTCCCTCTCCCTCTGCCTCTCCCCCTGCTTATGTGTGCTCTCGCTCTTGCTCTCTCTTTCAACTAAATAAATAAATCTTTTTAAAAATGATGGAATGTAGTATTTTTTTCAGATGCTTTTTCTGAGTCTGTTGAGATGATCCTGTGATTTCTTGTTTTTAATTATACTGATACAACACATTACATTAATTCATTTTTAGGTGTTAAACCAACCTTGCATTGCTGGGATAAAATAATCTGATTCTAAGATTCATATAGAATTTCAAGAAACTCAGAATAGCCAAGTAATCTTGAAAAATACAAAACAGGACTCTCACTTCCCAATTTCAAAACTTGGAGAAAGTAAAAATAAATACATATATTTATGGCGAACTGATTTTCAACAATTGTCCCAAAAACATATAAATGATGCTGGAACAAACTGGATATTCACATGCAAAAAATGAAGTTGGACCCTTTCCTCACACCATATAGGAAAATTAACTCAAAATGGACCAAAGACCGAAATATAAGAGCAAAATTATAAAATACTTAGAAGAAAACAAAGGGGTAAAATTTCATGACTTTGGTTTTTGCAATTTATGAGGTGTGGTTTTACAAATGCTCTCAAAGAAATTGATAAGAAAAATAGTAAAATCCACAAAAAGAAATAGGGAAAGATAAAAATAGCCAATTCATAAAAAACACTATAAACACCCAAAAAAGCACACAAAAAATAGGACATCACCAAATGCTAAGAAATAAGAACGAAAACAGAGCTCATTTGCCGACCAGCTCATCACGGTGTTGAGGACGGTGCAAGCGCAGCACCTGAGACGCAGACGCAGGTACGCATACACTGTGTGCGCACAGCAGCGTTAGCTGCATGTTGAATCGATACTTAAATAAATCCCCAAACACACACACCCATGCCTGAAGGAAGTAAACCAGAGGGTAGTAGTAGCCAAACTGTACTGTAAAATTACATAGATGGATTATAATGAGAAAAATAGCATAAAAAAGTAGGTTTTTAAAAATCTATATGCAAATAAGATTTTCCCTTTACTGTAACTGAAGGAATTAAAAGAACAATGAGGAAGAGAGCATTTGGAGAGAAAGACAGGCTGCCACCCAGAGCAGAGGGATCACAGAAAAGTTTCTGTTGCTACAACCCAGCACCCAGCAGTGGAGGCAACAGGTACCACAGGAATGTGCATTAGTTGTGTGGAAACATCCTTATATATTACCTGCTTTGGAAGTAACAAGCTGCAGCACCAGAGGCCGTCTGGTTACGATGCCCGACCCTCGAGGGAGAAAGTCCCTAAAAAAAAAAAGAAAGAAAGACTAGATTAAGACATTTTATATAATTCTGATTACGTACAAATCTGTAAGTTAAGTCCCACTGTAATTCTCTTAACTCCCAACCTTTGAGTGTATTATATGTCTGAAGAATGTTAGACCCATATTCTAAAAGAAGCATCTGCAAAGTAAAAAAGGGAGGTTAGGGGAAGGCCTTATATTGAATATTAATCCATATGTATTATCACAATGACCTCTCTAGAATATGTCACTCATTCATTTAGCTGAAATTAATGAAAGTTTGTATTAAATTACTTTGTATTTTCACTTTATCTTTACTTTCAGAGAATCAACATTTATAAAAAAAATGTGATACAGAAATTAATCCTTACATTCTTTTTATAATTAAAAAATTCAGTTCTCTATCCAGCTTCAAGGTCAACATGGACCATTACTATAGGTATTAAAGGCATATAGATTGTGCCTTCTAAATATCCTAAAATTTTTTTCCAATAAAAAGTGACAATAAAATATAGGATAAGTAGAGATAAATATCATATATGTAGAAATTAACAGCAGAGAAAACACTGAAGTTTGATTTTTGTGTGTTCTCATTCCTGATAAGTGGGAGTTTATTTAAAAGGGGTGTTTTTTTGTCCTTTCTGCCGGTGGACACTGCCAAGTAAGCATCGGTAAAGTCTCCCCTCCACCGCCATCATGTCCAAGTCAGAGTCTCCCAAAGAGCCTGAACAGCAGCGGAAACTCTTCATCAGGTGTCTGAGCTATCAAACAACCGAAGAGAGTCTGAGGAGCCATTCTGAGCACTGGGGAACACTTACGGACTGGGTGGCTATGAGAAAATCAAACACCAAGTGCTCCAGAGGCTCTGGGCTTGTGACATATGTCCCCATGGAGGAGGTGGAGGGAGCCATGAATGCGAGGCCACACAAGGTAGATGGAAGAGTTGTGGAAGCAAAGAAGGCTGTGTCAAGAGAAGATTCTCAAAGACCTGGTGCCCACTTAACTGTGAGAAAGATTTTTGTTCGTGGCATTAAAGAAGTCACTGACGAACATCATCTAAGAGATTATTTCGAATAGTGTGGGAACATCAAAGTGACTGAGATCATGACTGACAGAGTCCGTGGCAAAAAGAGGGGTTTTGCTTTTGTAACATTGGATGACCATGACTCTGTCGACAAGACTGTCATTCAAAAATCCCATCCTGTGACTGGCCATGGCTGTGAAGTAAGGAAAGCGCTCTCTAAGCAAGAGATGGCTACTGCTTCATCCAGCCAAAGAGGTCGAAGTGGTTCTGGAAGCTTTGGTGGGGTTGGTGGAGGTAGTTTAGGTGGGAATGACAACTTTGATTGTGAAGGAAACTTCAGTGGTTGAGGGGGCTTTGGTGGCAGTCGAGGTGATGGTGGATATGGTGACAGTGGGGACAGCTAGAACGGATTTGGTAATGATGGAAGCGACTTTGGAAGTGGCAGAAGTTATAATGATTCTGGCGATTACAACCATCAATCCTCAGATTCTGGACCCATAAAAGGAGGCAATCTTGGAGGCGGAAGCTCTGGCCCTTATGGTGGTGGAGGCCGATACTTCGCCAAACCACGAAACCAAGGTGGCTACGGTGGTTCCAGCCACAGCAGGCGCTACGGCAGAGGCATAAGGTTTTAATTACCGCCAGGAACAAAGCTTAGCAGGAGAGGAGAGCCAGAGAAGTGACAGGGAAGCTACAGGTTACAACAGATTTGTGAACTCAGCCAAGCACAGTGGTGGCAGGGCCTCGCTGCTACAAAGAAGACATGCTTTACACAATACTCATGTGCATGGGCAAAAAAAAACCCAAGGACTATATTTGTGACTAATTGTGTAACAGGTCATTTTAGTTTCTGTTCTGTGGAAAGTGTAAAGCATTCCAACAAAGGGTTTTAATGCAGATGTGTTTTGTTTTGGGTCTTTTTCGCACCCATGCTGTCGATTGCTAAATGTAATAGTCTGATCATGATGCGGAATAAATGTGTGTTTTTTTAAATGTGCTGCGTAAAGTTAGTCTACTCTGAAGCCACCTTGGTATAATACCCCAACAGTGTGAAGTTAGAATTACTTCAGGGTGATGCCAGGTTCCATTTGAAATTTATTTGCAACCTCCTTGGGCACAGAAGCCATTGCCTCCACAAACCTTGGTATAGTTGAACTGACAGTTAATGTGTTGTGACCTGGAGTTCACCATTAAAAGGTCACCCAAGCAAAGTCCAGGAGTTTATTTGGTTATTAATAAGATTGTTGGCACATTCTATGCAATATACCTAAATTGAATTATGGTATCAGATAAAGTTATAGTAGGATTAAAGTTTGTGTGTCATCCATTATCATGTGTAATCATTAAATGATTTAATATTCTCTTAAAAAAATAAAAGGGGAGCTTTTAAACAAATTGAGATTATATTTTATTTTTATTTTATTTTATTTATTTATTTGACAGACAGAAATCACAAGTAGGCAGAGAGACAGGCAGAGGGGGGGGGGGGGAAGCAGGTTCCCCGCTGAACAGAGAGCCCAATGCAGAGCTCGATCCCAGGACTCTAGCATCATGACCTGAGCCGAAGGCAGAGGCTTTAACCCACTGAGCCACCCGGGCACAGCAAGATTGTGTTTTAAATGCATGTTAATATACACTAGACCAGCTAAGAAAGTATTTTATAATTAACTCTTCAATGCCACATAAATCATACTGATTGTGCAATGTCAAATTCATTAACAAACCTATAACACAGCTTTTAAATCCATTTAGAATGCCTTACAAATTTGGATGATTCAGCATTTTAAAAATTACAAATAAATTTGACTCAATGTCAGTGTTTCTCAAAAATGGTTCCAGGACCACCAGAAAGTGTTATAACCACAGACGTCCAGGATTCGTCCTAACCCTACAGATTCAGAACGCCCAGGGGGAGGTGTGCAGCATCCCTCCTCTGAACAAGTCCAGGGCTTCTGACGCTCACCGTGGACTGAGAGCCACTGACCTCACATCGGGGTACGTCACTCAACACTTCAGTAGGTGATAATGGCATGGGTCATACTATGAGTTCTGTGGAAAATCTGGTAGACGGAGCTTCAACACAATGGATTTCGATGAAAACAGCTTATACAAACAGTAAAGTCCAGTGAGGATGCCACAGAACCCAAGCCTTTAGCCCTACTGGTCCTGTAGATTAGAGTTGCAGAGATGAAATTAAACAGAATTTCCCCTACTACAAACAATTTATTTTGCAAGTGCTAGTGTAAATTCTAACAGAGGAAATAACACTGAACAGCCTCTTAACTAAATTAAAGCATTACTCCTTGATTCCAAGGGCTGAGTTTCAGTTGGAATGTCACTATGCAAGTAAAATAAATATAGAGAAATTATGGACTTGCATTGCTCCCCAAAAATGCCATCTGAAGTAACGTTATTTACTCACCAAAGAAATTCACTGAGAAATTAAGAATGTTAGGGAGATGCTGTGGGCATCACCCGCACTCATCAGACACTGGAAGTTTGAAATCTAGTAGGAAGATGAAGACATGCACATCGAAGACCATTAAAGGAGGGGACAGATATACTATATTGGAGTTCAGAAAACAGACACATAACTCTCCTCTGAAAACATCTAAATACATATAATTCAATATTCTTAATATTCTCCGGGAACTATATTAGAGTATGTGCTAGTGTTAATGGTTTCAATAATGACTTAAATCTTAGAACAAGGAGAGCATCTACTCTATGTCTAAAACCAAAAAGAAGTCAACTTGAGAATCCATACGGATAAAGGGAAAACAAAACCAAACTCCACAGCAAACTGGGAGGGAATCTGTTGGAGCGATGAGAACTCTGAATGAGATTTGAGGATGTACAGATAGATGCCAAAGAGAAATATTCGCATTTCAAATGCCTGAATAATGCCATTTAATGAAATCGATAAAATACTTTCTTAAAAAAATTTTTTAAAAGGTAAAGAAGGGGGAAAGGAAGAAGAAAGAAGGAAAATTCGGTCCTTGATACCTTCATGCTGGGGTCTGTTTCAACTCGTGTTTTTTTACTATGTATTTATAACGTAGATTTCATAACCATCCCTTTGAACATTATTAAAGCAAAACATAATGTATCAAACATTTTAAATAACAAATAATTATCATGCGTTCGGCTGAAAAGTAAGCCCAAAGATCTCTCTAACCTCTTTCTCTACTTTTTTATGAAGCAAACACCTTTGCATTGAAAGTAATAAATGGACTCAGGTACCCAACCCCCTTCTTACTAACTCGCCCTTCCTGGCCCCCTTTGCGGCTCTCACCAGTCCTACTTCCAACACACGTATTCTCACCAGAAGTCGAAAGATTTGGTAACCAAATCCTGCTGTTTGGAAATCTCTCCTGACTTCATAGGAGTACCTATGCGCAACAAAGCACTAGAGAGAAGTTTCTCTCTTCTGAAGAGTCAGTGACTAATCTGGCATCGTGAAGACTCAAGTCATTCTGATGGTCCAGCAGCATGAAAACCTTATGCCCATGTGCCCGGCACACTGCTGCTGTGCAAGCTAAGGGGTGAGCCCTCAGATGAAACCCAGAGAGCTTTGCTTCGAGACTCAGCCCCACCACTGAATGGAAAAAATTCTCTCTAAATCTTGGTTTCTTTTACTACTAAACTGAGACAACCTAGGGTGCCTGGGTGGCTCAGTGGGTTAAAGCCTCTGCCTTCAGCTCAGGTCATGATCTCAGGATCCTGAGATCGAGCCCCACGTTGGGCTCTCTGCTCAGCGGGGAGTCTGCTTCCTCCTCTCTCTCTGCCTGCCTCTCTGCCTACTTGTGATCTCTGTCTGTCAAATAAATAAATAAAATCTTTAATAAATAAATAAATAAACTGAGACAACCTTATGGATCAAATGAAATGCAATATATGGCAACTTTTTAAAAACCCAATCACCAATGAAAAAAAGTAGTACTATTACTATTGCTATAACATAGCCACAGCACGTTTTCTGTAATACTGCAGTATTCTCTCATTAAAAAAAAAAAAAAATGAAAATAAAAAGCCTCTATGCACAATATTTTAACATTCATGAATGGAATTTTTTTTTAAAGATTTTATTTATTCAGCAGAGAGAGACACAGCAAGAGAGGGAACACAAGCAGGGGGAGTGGGAGAGGGAGAAGCAGGTTTCCTGTAGAGCAGGGAGATGATACAGGGCTCGATCCCAAGACCCTGGGTTCTTGACCCAAGCCAAAGGCAGATGCTTACCAACTGAGCCACCCAGGTGTCCCTTGTGAATGGAATTTAAAAATGAGGAGCCATAGACCCCACCTGAACCCCTTTGTGTTGACCAGCCACACAGATTTGGAAAGCTCAGTTCCTTATCTGTGCCTCCAACAGGGAGCCAAGGCCCTGATACAAATAAGCATGAATAATTCATTAGCCATTATACACAACCATCCATTTGAATTTTATTCTTTTCTATGCAATAGGTGGTTGGTTCTCCCATAGGTACACCTTATGGGAAAATCCTTTGCTAAATTAATGCAGAAAAAGATGACTGTGCCTTTAGTATTACTGTGGATACACATTTCTGTTTATGGTCATGTATATAAAAATACAAAATCTGCATACCATTTTTCTCCTTTTTTTCTCATTTGCATGAAACTTCAAGGTAAAAAACAAGAAAAGTGATCTGAAGACTCAGCATCATCTAATTAACTCCGTTCTATTGCCTGAGTGTCTTGTTTATGTGTTTATAGTTGGACTGTACAGACTGTAAAGCCGGACGAGTACTTCCCACTCAATGCCACAGAGCAGCGACAACTCCAGTGTTTTTCTTCCCTCTGGACCCACCTCAATAAAACATTAATCTGAACAGTCTTAACAGCTGGTCTTCAGGCAATAAGTCAATGCTCTTTCATGGTTTTCCAACTCCCGCACAGAAAGTAGAGACAATTCCCACACTATGGTATAAGAACCATCTTGATAACACTTCTTACTGGCTCTTCTAGAAACTGTGCTAACAAGAAATATTATTATTGGTCCACTAGGAAATAACTGACCTTTGGAAACCTTAAAAAAAAAAAAAAAAGGAACACATATTTCCTACATCAACCAAGTTAAAAGAAATGTTTCCCTTAGCAAAACAAAGTAAGTACAGATATGTTTTTTCTTTAAGACAGATGCAGATGATCATTAACCAGATGATCTGTTCAGTAAACAAATGTTTAACATCTGCCCTTGACCAAAGACAAGAGGCATAACTTACACTCTCCAAGAAGTTAATTGAGATAAATGATTCATTCGAAGATAAGCTCAGTTTTAGAAGAGAATGGCCTGCAAACGACAAGCGTGACTGTCATATGGTTAAGCTCCACACAAGGTGAAACACTGATGTAGATCAGACCTATTCTGCTTGGGGAAACAGCCAGAAACTATTTCAGAGAGACAAAGAGGTGGAAGGCCTCCAGAAGGGATCAGGGTGTACAAAGACCTGGAAGACCAAAGTAACACAGAATACGGACGCGCTGTAAATATTAAAGAAAGGTCAGAATGGGGTGGAAACGAGTCTGAAGAAAAAGGCAGGACCGACCTCAGAGGCCCTCACTTGTATTTTTTTTTTCTTCCTATAAGAATAGAGAGGCACCAAAGAGTTTTAAGTGATCTGATTTGCATTTCAGAAAAATCACCAGGAGACTGTATAAGTAACATTGAAAAAAAGAAAAAGACAGGGAGACTAGACACTGGCCAGTCTGGGTCATTGAAGAAGAAGATGATAAAGGTTAAGTTCAGAAGAGTAAAGGCAGAGATGGAGAGAAGATATCAGAGAGTGGACAACTGACGGGACAAAATTATCATTCTGACGTGGCATGGAGTGATATGGAGGAGTCAGGGTAAACCTCGTAGCTCTGCATGGGTCAGCTGGTTGAACAGTGGTACCATCAACCAGACGAGGCAATGCAGGAAGACCCCGTTACAGCGGCTGTTCACGCAGTGTTTGTCGTGTGCAGGCACCACTCTCATTTGGTTCTCGGGGAGGTGCTGCTGTTATGCTCACTTCATGGAGGAGGAAGCTGAGACAGAGAAAGTTCACATAATTTTCTCAGAGTCACAAAGCTACTGACAGATCTAGGACTGATACCCAGGGAGCCTAAATCTAGTTTCTGTGCCAGTGTGACCATCAGACTATGCTACAGTGTAAAGGAAATGGGGAAGAAGGTAAGGGAACAAACTGGATATACTGAAAGCTACCTGGAGAACATCCGACCTGGAGACAAGTGTACAGCTAGATGAGCAAGTGGAACTCAAAGTAGATCTCCTGTCTGGGGATAAACATCTGACAGACATTCATGGACCGGGTAGCTAAATCCAAAAGAACAGACAAGGAGGAATGGAGTGGAGAAGAGCGATAAATAAAAACTCCAGAAAATTCCAATATTTAATGGATACTGAAAGAAACAGAACTAACTGAAAGGCTGAGAAGTCCCCAAAGAAGTAAGCCAAACATTATAAGTCGCAGGTATTCCCAAAGTCACACTAGTTTCTTAGTCATCTCCACCTAAAAGTCTCTTACTGAAACTCTACAGTTGAACTCATTATCATCCACCCACATTTTCCCTCTTCGTTCCCAGTCATTCCCTCTTCATTCCCTCTTCATTCCCCCATCATCAGCACCCACACGTATCAGCCAAGCCAAGTACATGGGAATCATCCCTTCTCCATCTTCCTCTGTCTTCATTCTCACAACTGGTCACCAAGTGCTGCTGATTCCACCCTCTTAGTATCTCTTAAATCCAAAAAGTTCTCCTCTATTTCAATCACCACTGCAGGTACCACCAACACTCATATAGACCGCTATAATAATGTCCCAATTAATTTCCCTGGATCGAAATTGAGCATACTTTAATCAGACCTCAACAATGATGTAAGTCCCATCACATCACTTCCAGACACTAAATCATTTCCAGACTCTAAACCATTCAATGACTTTAGCACATCTTTAGCATGAAATCCAAACAATAAACAAAGCAGATAAAAAGTCCTGTCCTCTGTGGAAGGTTCTGCGTGCACGTGCACTCTTAGGCTCAATGTCTTGGCACATTCGACGTTGCCCTCTTGAGATGCCCTCCCCCCCACTTCTTCCTCTAGCCAACTTCTACTTGATCTTCAACACTCACCTCTACATCATCTTCTCTGAGAAGCCCTCCTTGAAATCCCCCATGCATGCCCCTATCTAAGCTCTCAACACACATGTGTTACCCTGGTCTAATTACATGTCGGCTCCCTCAGCCCTGTGTTCCTCCTAGTGCCTTCTTTAGTGCCCAAGTATTAATATTTTTAATACTTTCTACCTACGCTGTCACTCCCCAACTGGAAGATAGCTAAGTGGGATTTTATATGTACTGAAAAAACAGCTAAGATGACTTTCAATTTACCAATAATTTGTTGAGGTCACTTAAGTTTACATTTTATTATGAATGTTTAAGATCCAACTGTATATACCAAAGTAAAAAAATACAAAATATCAGGTCAGCCAATATTATGGACTATCTAAAGACACAGAATAGAATTTGAAGGAAACTATTTTTTCAAAACTCCTAGAGCCAAAATATTTTTAAAATTATTTCTTAAAAATGAAAGTCCCCTTCTAGAAAATTATCTTCGAAGTATAACTTTATTTGCTCCAAAATAATCCTTGTAGGATTACTATTTCATAGTCCTTTAAAATGATAACCCAACTAAAGAGAGAGAGATAAAGAAGGAAAGATGCGACAGAGAAAGAGAGAAACAGAAACAGACAGATCCTTGCCAAATACGACCCACCTCCTGCCCCAAGAAGCACTGAGGTCATATACTCCACATTCTAGACACAATGGTGCTGTGAAAATGGCTTTGTGCTTCCATGCCTAATCCCGGAGCCTTGCCAACAATTACAATGCCACTTCAACTGTTGAAAGAAATAATTATGCCAAAAGCCACAGATTTAATTGGAAATTTTCCAAAGAAGTTTCCTTTTATTCCCTAAATTCTTGGCACAGTAAGAACATAGGCATTTACAGATTTGTAAAAGATCACATATTTCTGCTATCAGTTACTCTGTAATTTGAGGTATACAATAAATACCACCATCATTTTGTTTGAAAATCATAGTTTTGAATCCATTTGCAGGAAACACAATGTTTTTATTTTTTTACTAACATCTAAGAAATTTCCAGTCAAATTAACCTTTCATTCCCAAAGCTCAAAATTTCTAAGGAAAATGTTTTCATTAAATCTAACCAATCAATAAATAAGAGTTTCTCCACAACATTCAAAATGCAAAATTTCTGAGTCCAGATCTGTAAACTGAATGAAGAAGCCAGCTCTAGTTTGCAAATACAATGTGCTCTCCCCACCAGGAAACCCACAAGAACCTAATGCCTTCATATTTAAGCCATTTTATTTGTTTATTCAGAAAGCCAATTTGTTCAAAAGTTTAAAGCACCAGGTTAATGAGTCCCAACATAAAGAAAAGGTATATAGCTCTTGCTGTATTCCGAAGCACAGGCTGTGCCTTGCCCTGGGTCTCTGCCCCACCAATGGATGATAAAAGGGACAACTAAAGAGACTGTGAGTTGCCTGAATATCCATTTCCCCCTATTTCTTATTAACAGAGTCCCAGTTCTGTTGAAGAAAGGCATTGGGCCCAATTTTAATAGTAAATAAACAGACAAACAAATCTATATTTATTTGGATAAATAACTTTAATGGGCCCATTGCCTTTCTCAATCGCTATTGAGAAAGGCAATGGGCCCAATTTTAATAGGTAAATAAACAGACAAATAAATTAATATTTTCTAGCCTCGTTTGCAAATGGGGTATCCACATAACTAAGTTTTAGTCAGTAAAATGTAATTAAAGCTTAAAGCTTTAGTCAGTAAAATGTAATTAAAGTCCCAAGTTAAGTAGCATCAACTTTAAGGGGTGCCCAGGTCACTCAGTCAGTTAAGTGTCTGACTCTCAGCTTCGGCTCAAGCCATGATTCATTCCATGGGCTGTGGGATGGGGCCCCGCATCTGGCTCCACACTCGGTGGGGAGTCTGCCTGGAGATTCTCTCCCTCTGCCCCTCCCCCACTGATGCGCACTCCCTCACTCTATCTCTCTAAAATAAATAGATCTTTAACAAAAAAGAAAGAGTTCCTTTAAAAAGGTCTGACTTAGCTGATATATACCTTTTGCCCTTCCCTCTTCTTTTTTCTCCCGGTCAGTTATACATGAGAGGAGAGCTACAGAACCCGTCTTAAGCCACAAGGCACACTAGAAGATAAAAGCTACAGACTAAACATAGCAGAGAAGAAAAAAAACAGTCTAGCATAGTGGTGACATTATGATACCCATTACTATACCCGTACCTTATTATACCCATCCTGGTATGCGACACCCAAGAAAAAGAGAGAGCACACACACACTATATTTTAGAACAGTGTTTCTCAACCTCTTTTTTTTTATTGCCTCCCCAAGGGCCTTGTTATCCATTTTTCTCCGTTAAATGTAATACCACAGATACACTGTGTACACATCCATGCTTTATACATGAGAAGAATAAGCTTACTTTGTTCCCCAAGAAGTAATTTTTGCCCCCTTGGGAGCAATCTCACTCCCACTGAGAATATGTGCTACGGATCAAAGAAGAAGAAGAGAAGCTGGACACCAAACCTCCCTCCTGTCAGCTGTTCTTGCCTACAGGGTTTCTAGACAGCTTCTAGGTCAGACAGCTTTTGCCTCAAACCCTTACACATTCCTTCTGAATCCTAGAAGCATGAGGTTGGACCTTTTGGAAGCTTCATCTGGCCTAGTTATGAGGAGGGCTTGAGGCCTAGTACCAACAAAGCTGAAAGGCCTCCTGTGCTCCTTCTCCGTGGAGCCCACACATCAATCTCAGACCTTCGTACCTGAACACTGCGATGAGCAGGAAAGGCCCAGGCGTGGAAGACCACAGTCCGTGAAAAGAAACTAGACAGAAACAAGAGAACACTTCTCCAATGACAAGGGTCAGGGCTGATGAAGGCGGCAGTTCAACTGTCCCCTGAAGACCTGGCTTGGAGAAATATGACCCAATCACTGTCCCTGGTCCTGTTTATTGACAGTTCTTACAGGGGGCTAGAAGGAAAGAGTGTGGATAAGAGTAGAAGTAAGCTTCCACAGTCAGTATTATGCCCACCTATTTCCACTTTTCCTAAGATGTTGGAAGAAAAAATAGGTATTTAATTAGAAACCTAAAAAGTATAGGTCAGTTTCTCCACTAAACAGAACGGAGAGCCATAGCCACACAGTTTATCTAAAAAGAATGGGAATCTGATTTTCTAATTGTCAAAGAGGGATTTAAGTGGATCCTTGGAGCTAACTCCTCCCTAATTCTCTAGAAGCCTCATCCATTATCCTTCAGGCAAACCTTTTACTCCCAGAACATCCGGTCCCAAAGTCACTTCACACTAATTTCATGCCTCCGTGTTGAGTATTCTACCATGGAAGCCCCTCGCCAAGGCATCACCTTTCTTTACCGATTTCATTTTAAAGACAGAATGTTGGCACAGTCTCCTATAGAATGCATTTCTTGAAATGCCAGTACATTTAAACGTTTTTCCTCTTTATTCCAAGGTACTGTGAACCTCAGTCACGTCTCCTCCCCTAGACAAGTTCACTTAGGACAGGGACCTCATTTCTAAAAGGCCAGTATTTGGCACAGCACCTGGCACAAAGAAGGTACTCAGCAGGGACTTGGTGAGCAAATAAAGTTAGCAGTATAGGAATTAAAACTGTGAATTTACTGGAAATACAAATTTTAAGGGTTAATTAGAAAATAAATATGCAGGGGCACCTGGGTGGCTCAGTGGGGTAAGCCGCTGCCTTCAGCTCAGGTCATGATCTCAGAGTCCTGGGATCGAGTCCCACGTCGGGCTCTCTGCTTAGTGGGGAGCCTGCTTCCTCCTCTCTCTCTCTCTCTGCCTGCCTCTCTACCTACTTGTGATCTCTCTGTCAAATAAATAAATAAAATCTTAAAAAAAAAAAAGAAAAGAAAAGAAATATGCAAATGCTCATAATTAAAGATGTAGGTATAATGTATGTGGTCTATTATTTTCTTATCTGAAAATGTTTATTTGTTGTTGTTGTTGTTGTTTGTTTAATTTTTTTTTTTCTGTGACCCTGTACCATTGACTGGAAATTTTAAAGAGCAAGAGAAAAAGGAAGAAAGAAAAGTACTCAATACCTAATAGATGATAAATAGGTATATAGATATATCAATATATTATATATATTTTTAACACATACATTATAAACACCTAGATATTTCTTATCTTAAAAGTTACTCTTGACTCTACATTCCCAGTGAAAGTTTAGGAAAAACACATTTATTAGCTCCAACTCCTAAAATGTATTAAAAATAGCCAGTGGGGGGCGCCTAGGTGGCTTAGTGGGTTAAATAAAGCCTCTGCCTTCAGCTCAGGTCATAATTCCAGGGTCCTGGGATCGAGCCCCACATCGGGCTCTCTGCTCAGCGGGGAACCTGCTTCCTCCTCTCTCTCTGCCTGCCTCTCTGCCTACTTGTGATCTCTGTCTGTCAAATAAACAAAATCTTTAAAAAAAAAAAAAAAGTAGCCAGTGGGAACACCTAACATAGTTCAAAAACTTTTGGTTATTACTTAACAGATTCAGCTGACCAAAGAAGGCATACTAATGAGTAAACGTAAGAATTACTTTCTCTACCCATACCTCTCTGAGTACAGCAATTAGACTATGTTATCCAGTTGTATATGTCGAGTAATACATAAATTATACGTCCACCAACATCAGTAAACTTAGTGTGACTAAGGTTACAATTTTATTTCTAGTCCAGACTGTCTGTTGTGCTACAATGACTGGTGGCTCCCTTCTTCATTTAGAGTAGATAGCATCTCAAAGCACACCTGCCTCAGCAGCAATGTTTGCTCTTTTATCCTGAGACCTAATAACATGTTTTATAAACAAGCACAGAAGCTTTTGAAAATTTAAGAATTCCAAAGAAGGAAAGACCATTAGTTTGAAAATAAAACAATCAAGACCAGGGGAGGGGGGAGTGCAGTGCTTGGGTGGCTCAGTCAGTTAAGTGGCCAACTCTTGATTTCAGCTCAGGTCATGATCTCAGGGTCTTAAGACTGAGTCCCAAGTTGAGCCCCACCTCAAGGCCCACAGCTGGCTCTGTGCTCAGTGTCTAGTCTGCTTGAGATTCTCTTTCTCCCTCTCTCTCTACCCCTCCCCCAACTCATGTGCACACACGCATGCACTCTCTCTCTCTCTCTCCGTCTCAAATAAATAAATAAGTAAAAATCAAGAGTAGCAGGAACTACTAATAAATCATGGCTATGAGAGTTTAAGACAATATTTAACATGGGAAACAGAACACAGATATATTAATAGAGTAACTATTCAAACCTGAATTTTTTCATCTTTACTAGAATTTTATTAAATAAGTATATAATATCAATAGCTGGGAAGTGCTTTTAAAAACTTCTTTTTCAGTTATCATGGTGGTTAAGAGCACAAATTCTTGCACTGAAATGCCTAGGTTTGAATTCAGGATCTACTACTTTTTGGCTCAGTTACCCACCCCACGTTGGGGGTGGAATAATAGGAATAATACAATCCTTTATCTTCAGGTGGCATTGAGATGTGCAACTCCAATGATCTTCAAGTTTGATGAAAGCAAAATGATATCTGAAACTTGGGGCGCCTGGGTGGCTCAGTTGGTCTAGTGTCTGCCTTTAGCTCAGGTCATGACCCAGGGTCTGGGATCAAGTCCCGCGTCAGTCTTCCTCCTCACCGGGGAGTCTCCTTCTTCTCTGCTTCTCACGTGTGCTCTCACTCTCTCTCAAATAAATATATAAATCTTTAAAAAACATATTTGCCTGAAACTTAAACTGTGTAATGGAATTTGAAGTAGCATATGGAATCAAACATACTATTTCTGTAGCAAAACAAATGAATATTTACAGTAATCGAGATAAAAAAAATACTATGAATAGCCTCACATCATTCAGGTCAAGTTTGACAGTAAATGAGTTTGGGTCAATATAAATTTTTGCAAAATGAGTTACAAAAATAATTTATTTTATTTTATTTATTTGACAGACAGATCACAAGTAGGAAGAGGCAGGCAGAGAGAGAGGGGGAAGCAGTCTCCCTGCTGAACAGAGAGCCTGATGTGGGGCTCGATCCCAGGACCCCGAGATCATGACCTGAGCTGAAGGCAGAGGCTTAACCCACTAAGCCACCCAGGTACCCCACAAAAATAATATTTAATTTTCAGATCATTTTGCATTCTGAAATTGTAGAATTCTGAAATTCAGATCATTTTGCATTCTGAAGCTGAAGAACATATTTAGCACAGAGTTACTGGTCAAAAATTTTAGCTGCCATCATCATCATCACCAGCATCATCACCATTACCACAATTTTTAGAGGAAATAGTCGTAAGTTATCCTGAAATTTGTTGATAATTAATTACACAAATTTGTTCCAGAATGCAATATATCTCCATAGCAATAAGTAGTGATTACCTTTTGCTAGCCATAAGCATGCAACTTTAGGGTAAGCTAGATCTAGTTTTTCATACTGTACCTCAAGTTTCGAGTGATGTGAAAAGGAAAATGTATCAAAATAAACACCTATAATTTTAACCTTTTCATCTGCTTCCTAGAAAGTCATCAACTACCGAAAGGCTTCATTCTCTAAGAGCTCTCAGTATTGTTCTATTGACTTCCCTGAGAAAGGTTAATACAAAACATGGAATGAAAGCTTAAACTAACAAAAGAATCAACACACATTCCAACCACAGTGTGCTCAATTCAAACACAGAATGAAATGAACCCCCTGGCATCTAGAATATTCCACAAGCGTGTGGCAAGTGTTATTTCTAGCCACTTAAAAGCACCAGTGAAAAGAGCTCAAATGCTTAGAAAAGAAAAGACCTCCACTCCCATGAGGAGAGGCATTTATTAGCACTTAACAGCCTTCTTTCATTGCCTTTCCACTGACGCATCTCTAATTGTTCCAATTATAATTTCAAGTAAAAAAGCCAATAATGCTAACGCCTATAGTTCAGTGTATGCATTGTGAAAAGAGGTCTTTAACAGCACAAATCAGATATAAAAGTATATGACAACGTGGGATCTGGGCAGGCAGTACTACAGTAAAGAGAAAGGAGATGGTACAGAATGAGCACTGGTCAAGATACCAACTTAGGTTCTAGCTGTGATCTCAACAGGCCATTAATTCTACAAGAGACTCAGTTTCTACATCATTAAAATTTGAGAACCAAACTAATGTCTTCCAATGCCTCTGCCACTTCCAGATATCTATTAATCTCTGAATACTTGAAGTAAATCAAGATACAGAGAATCTAATCCCTCTACTGGCATTCTAAGCAATCTAAGGCTTAGTGTTTTCACTTTCATAACTGGGAATGTTAGTATCCAGTTTCAGTCCAATGAGTGCTAGGACTATGTCTTATATAGTCCCCACTACCATGCATGGTATATAGCAGGTATTCAAAAATATCAGAGAGAATAAGAAAAACAGAGACAGACAGTAAAGCAAGAAGGCATGAAGGCACAAGGCCAGGAAGGCAGGATGAAACTGGGTTAATGATTTAATATGTCTAGAGCACGGCATGTAAGAGGACAATGATAAAAGACAGCTTGGACATGGGTTGCTTACTTCTAACAAAGATCGTTATGAGGGGGAATGTGGGTGGCACAGTCATTTAAAAAGTACAACTCCTGGTTTCGGCTCAGGTTGTGATCTCAGGGTGGTGAGATCAAGCCCTGTATCAGGCTCTGTGCTCAGCATGGAGTCTGCTTAAGACTCTCTCTCCCTCTCCCTTTAACTCTCCCCTCACCAATCTAAAATTCTTTTTTAAAAATGAAAATACTAAGATTTGGGAGTGAAAGAATTAAAGACAGAAATCTCTTGATTCACTGGATGATAAGCAACATTTCTAACGTGAGTTCTAACATTAACATACAACATTAACAAAAGAGAAGCACTTTAAACTCATTATGTATTTATAAGAATAAATCTCTATTACCTTTGCTAATCTGAACAATCATGAATATTGTAAACATTCACTAATAGTCATATGTCAGGATTCAAAAGAAGAGTGAAATTTCATTTGTCATTGTCCACAGTTTATATTTTCCATGAAGTTAACACACAAGGTTTATATCTTACCTCCTGAGCCAACGAAATCGAAGATACAACAGACCAGTATTTTTTAAACTATGGAATATGACCAACAAGTAATCATGAAATCAGTTTGTAGGTCATGACTAACATAGTTTTTATAATGGAAAGGAATAGAATTCAATAGAAAATATGAGCATATTGGGGTGCCTGGGTGGCTCAATTAAGCATCTGCCTTCAGCTCAGGTCATGATCCCAGAGTCCTGGGATCGAGCCCCACACCAGGCTCCCTGCTGAGCAGGGAGCCTGCTTCTCCCTCTCCACCTATTTGTGCTCTATCTCTTTGTGCCCATTAAATAAGATCTTTTAAAAAGTACATTTCAAATTGAAAATTTATATTAAAGAAAGAAAATATGAGCATATCACATACAGAAATGTGAAATATTTCATAAAACTTCTGTTTCAGTTTCATAAATGTGCAGCGGGTCACAATGTAAATTGTCTCTCTTACAATGAGATTAGTTAATGTTTGAAAAACACTAGAGGAGTCTTTTCTAGTCCACGTTAAGACTGTGTTTGTTTGTGGTATTTTAGATATATTCCAATTCTACATTTCAACATGAAAAAAACTGTTGTCTATAAGCAGAGAATTTTAGAGTTTTAAAGAGTTTTATCAAGGCTTGAAAATCCTAGATTACTGTATTTTGAGTCCTATTGGGGTTGCGGTTTTTTAAATAGTGGATTAGTGTAAGCCTCAATGAGAAAATGAGATTTGAGCAATGACTTAGAGGGCTGAGTGAATTAGCGATCCTGGAAGATATGTGCTTGGCATGCTAGAAAGAAGTGAACAAAGGGAAGAAATCAAAGATTAGGTCAGAGGGAGAATAAGGGGTCATTGTAAGGACTCAGGCTTTTTTCTATGTGAAATGGTGAGCTACTGCTCTGACTTACATTCAGAAGGAAACAGACTTCATGATAATAAAGGCCATACATGTCAAAACTATACCTAATATCATACTCAACAGTAAAAAGCTAAAAGCTTTTCCTCTACCATCCGGAGTGAGAAAAGAATCCCTACCCACTCCACTTCTCTTCACCACAGTATTGGAAGGCCTAGCCACAATGATGAGGTAAGAAAAAGGTAAAAAGACATTCAAATTAGAAAGGAAAACATAAAACTATGACTATTAGCAAGTTACATGATTCCATTTATAGAAAACCCTAAAGATTCCACCAAAGAACTTTCAGATCTAACAAGTTAATTTGGTAAAATTGCAGGATACAAAATTAATATACAAAAATCTACTGTGTTTCTATACACTAATAACAAAACATCACAGAGAAACCAATAAATCCCATTTACAATTGCATCAAAAAGCATAAAATACCCAGGAGTATATTTAGGATATAAAAAAAAACTATAAACGGGGGCACCTGGGGTTAAGCCTCTGCCTTCGGCTCAGGTCATGATTTCAGGGTCCTGGGATCGAGCCCCACATCGGGCTCTCTGCTCAGCGGGGAGCCTGCTTCCCCTCATCTTTCTGCCTGCTTCTCTGTCTACTTGTGATCTCTGTCTGTCAAATAAATAAACAAAATCTTAAAAAAAAAAAAACCTGTAAACTAAAAACTATGAGACATTAATGAAAGAAATTGAAGAAGACACAAATAAATGAAAAGGTATTATGTACTCATGGATTAGAAGAATAAACACTGTTAAAATGTCCATATTTGGTACTTGGGTGGCTCAGTTGTTAGGCATCTGCCTTCGGCTTGTGTCATGATCCCAGGGTCCTAGGATCAAGCCCCACATCAGGTTCCCTACTCAGCGGGAAGCCTGCTTCTCCCTCTCCCATTCCCCTTGCTTGTGTTCCCTTGCTCACTGTCTCTCTCTCTCTCTGTGACAAATAAATAAGTAAAATCTCCAAAAAATTATTTAAATAAATAAGTAATAAAATGTCCATATTACCCAAAGCAACTACAGAGTCAACACAATCCCTATCGAAATTCCAATGGCATTTTTCACAGAACTAGAAAAAGTTATTCTAAAATTTGTATGGAATCACAAAAAGACCCTGAAGAGCCAAAGCAACCTTGAGAAAAAACAAAGAAGGAGGTATCACAATCCCAGATCTCAAACTATCTACAAAACTGTAGTAATCAAAACAGTATGGTATCAGCATAAAAACAGACACCAATATCAACAGAGATAAATAAGCCTGCACATATATGGTCAATTAATTTATAAACAGGAGACAAGAATATGCAATGCAGAAAGGACGGTCTCTTCAATAAATGGTATTGGGAAAACTGGACAGCTACCTGCAAAAGAATGAAACTGGACCACTCTTACATCATATGCAAAAATTTAACGCAAAACAGGGGCGCCTGGGTGGCTCAGTGGGTTAAAGCCTCTGCTTTCAGTTCAGGTCATGATCCCGGTGTCCTGGGATCGAGCCCCGCGTCAGGCTCTGCTCAGCAGGGAGCCTGCTTCCTCCTCTCTATTTGCCTGCTTCTCTGCCAACTTGTGATCTCTGTCTGTCAAATAAATTAAATTAAAAAAAAAAAAATTTAACGCAAAACAGATTAAACACTTGAATGCAAGACCTGAAACCATAAAACTCCTAGAAGGAAACCTAGAAAGTACGCTCCTTAACAATGGACTTGGCAATGTTTCCCTTGTACCGACTCTAAAGGAAAGAGCAGTGAAAGCAAAAATAAACAAATGGGACTCCATTGAACTAACACCACCAACAAAGTGAAAAGGCAACTTATTGAATGGAAGAACATATCTGCAAATCATGCATCCAAGAAGGCATTTTATATATATATATATATATAATATATTATATATTAATATATTATATATTTAATATATTTAATTATTTATTTAATATATTATATATTAATATATTATTTAAATATAATATAAATATAAATTTATATGTAAATATATAAATATATAAAGAATTCATGCACCTCAGTAATTAAAAAACCTGACTTTAAAAATGGGCAAAGGGGGGTGCCTGAGTGGTTCAGTGGGTTGGGCCTCTGCCTTCGGCTCGGGTCATGGTCTCAGGGTCCTGGGATTAAGTCCCACATCGGGCTCCCTGCTCAGAGGGGAGCCTGCTTCCTACCCCGTCTCTGCCTACTTGTGATCCCTCTCTCTGTCAAATAAGTAAATAAAATCTTTAAAATAAATAAATATAAATAAAGATGGGCAAAGGATCTCAAAAGACACGTTTCCAAAAAGACATCCAGATGGACAATAGACACATGAAAAGAGGCTCAACATCACTATTCATCAGGGAAATGCAAATCAAAACCACAATGAAATAACACCTTGTAGCTGTCAGAATGGCAATTATCAAGAAGACAATAACAAGTGTTAGCAATGATATAGAGAAAAGGGAATACCTGTGCCCTGTTGGTGGGAATGTAAATTGGTGCAGTAACATAGAAAACAGTATGGAGGTTCGTCAAGAAATTGAAAGTGGAACTACCATATGATCCCCAATTCCACTTGGGGGTATTTACCCAAAGAAAATAAAAACACTAATTAGAAAAGATTATGCACCCCTATGATCACTGCAGTATTATTAACACGGAAACGACCGAGGTATCCACAGATGGATGAATGGATAAAAGCGTGTGTGTGTGTATGATAAAACAGTATTCCGCTATAAAAAAGAATGAGTCTTGCCATTTGCAAAAACATGTATGGACCTTGAGATTATTATGCTAAGTGAGTAAGTCAGACAGAGAAAAACAAATACCATATGATTTTGCTTACACTGTACGTGTAATCTAAAAAAACAAAATAAACAAAACCAAACCCAGATTTCACGGATGTGTAGAGAACAGATTAGTGGTTGCCGAAGGGGAGAGGCGTAAGGAAGTTAAAATGAGTGAAGGGGATCAAGGATTACAAACTTCTACTTATAAAATAAACAAGTCATAGAGATATAATAATATTCAGCATGGGGAATATAGTCAATAATACTGTATTATCTTTGATGACGAATGATAACTAGACTTAGTAAGACAACCATTTTTCAATGTACATATACAAAGGTTAAGTTACTACGTTGTATACTTGAAACCTAATATAATATTGTATGTCAATTATACTTCAATAAAAAATGAATAAAAATAAAAGGATCATTATAGCTATCAAAAATAAACTGTAGGAGTCAGAGACAGAAAGAGTGAAAACAGGTGCACCTGGGTGGCTCAGTCAGCTAAGCATTCGACTCCTGGTCATGATCGGGGACTCCTGAGATCAAATCCCTCATTAGGGAGTTGAGGGAAATTGGAAGGGAGGGGAGGTGAACCATGAGAGACTATGGCCTCTGAAAAACAATCTGAGGGGTTTGAAGGGGTAGGGAGGTGGGAAGTTGGGGGAACCAGGTGGTAGGTATTAGAGAGGGCACGGATTGCATGGAGCACTGGGTGTGGTGCAAAAACAATGATACTGTTATGCTGAAAATAAATAAAAAATTTTTAAAAAAAGAATTTAAAAAAAAAATCCCCTCATCGTGCTCCACACTCAGCATAGAATATGCTTGAGAGATTCTCTCCCTCTCCCTCCCCCGTGCCCCTCACCCAACTCATACCCTCTCTCTCTAAAATAAATAAAATCTTAAAAAAAAAAAAGAGGCAGGGAAAACAGGAGATATTAGACTAATAGAAACAAAACATCACGGAGACCTGGACCAGCATCATAGTGATGGAAGTGGTGAAAGTAGGTCAGTTTGGGAGCATATTTAAAAGTAGGGCCCGCCTGGAATTACTTCCGCCTTGCAACATAAATTTGTAGGACATTTTTTCGTGTGTGTCCAGAAAGACTTCGGTTCAAATTCTAGCTCTATCGCTCACTGAATATATGCCTTGGTTATTATATTTTATCTCTCTAAATCTCAGAGTCCAGGTCTATAAATAAAAATGACATGATATACTCTAAAGGGTCATTGAAAAGAGTAAATAACATAGAGAGAGCACATAGCAGGACTTCAATAAATGTGAGTTTGTTTTCTTGCTATAATTATAATTATTTTGTTAGAAACATATTTTGTTAGAGACATCCAGAAGGCCCAGAGAGCCACATCTGCTAAACACTTCCTGGAAGTTAAGAATTTTTGGTGAAAATGACTTCAATTCCAAAATAAATTGGGTGCCTACAAAATATAAAAGATTTATACATTCTTATAAAAAAAAATGAAGATTCAGAATGATGCCAGACCCTTCACATTAGAGGATATCAGCAATGAGATTCTGTGCAGAAGTTTCTTGACAATCCGGTTCCCCATTTCGTAACTGTGGAATGCTGGGACATGGAGAACAGCTCTCCGGGGCAAGAGAGGCTGTTGGTCTTTGAAATGAAAAAAAAAAAAAAAAAAAAATTTTACTTAAAAAGAAAGTGCCCTAAAGAAGGAATTAAAAGTGGTTTTGTGTTTTGTTTTTTTTTTAACAGAGGACAACTGAACTACAGCTAAAAAGCTTTAGCAACGTTTGATGAGCTACTTCATTCATCTTTTCAGCAAATCTTTGAAAGCTGTGTTGTAGGGATTTTGAAAATATAGAACAATCTAGAACATTCCTTTCCCTCATTTCACAGTCTAGCACATCTATCCCTCATTCAACCATCACATGCTGAAAGCAAACTCTACCTACAAATTGAGGAGGTGGGTCATCTCCTAAATTTAAAAACTCTCTACTTCCAAAACCCCCCATTATATTTTTAGTCTTGAGACTCATGGATTCCAACTGCATAATTTACTTGTACTCATGCTGATTTTCCTGTCTGTGCAGCCTCTTCACTCTCAATAAAATTAATTTTGTGTATCACAAGTTAAAATCAACTCAAAATACCTCCCTCACTTACTAAGAACCTGTTTCCTAATAACCACTTCATTACATTTTACTAAAGTCCTCCTTCCTATTCGAGGTCCTCTCCTAAATCCAGCTCACAGTACGCAAATATTAAATGGCTATTCTCATCCCTATCACACACACCAAGAAATAAAAAATAAATCCTCAGCTCCATCAAAACAGGTCTCCCCAGGGACCCTGCCTCCATGGATACCACACTCCTCTGTTCAGTGCTACGGTGGCTCTCCCAACCTCAAATACTTCTGTCTCTTTAATAGGAGTCATTTCATTCGACTCTCACAACCAGTCTGTGATTTAAGCAAGGCCAGCATTATCTCTATATTGCAAATTAGGAAGCCAAGAATTATTTTTAGACTCCCTCCTCTCTGCTTATTCAAAAAGGAAAAGTGATATTCGACATGAATTCTGAGTGATGAATAAGCATTTTGCAGGTGGTTAGATGAGGACGAGGACATTTCAAGATGGGCACATAAAGGCCAGGGAGGCGTGAAAGGGAAGCACATATACGTGTACGCACACATTCGTGTATGCACACACATTCATGCACACATTCGTGTATGCACACAAGCTATGAACTGGTCCCCTACATTCGATTTCAAGGAACGTCACATCTCTTTGTTTCTCAAATTCAAACCAGTTCGGACCTCAAGGCCAAGATTCATTCATGTCAGTAAGAGATCTAATATCAGACATGTTTAAGGGCTCTTCGTTCACTCCTTGATTTGTATGAGACCCCAAAGGTGATGCAACGAAAAAAATGGTAGTCAAGTGCTTTTGCCAGTGGCCCATGGTGACCCCTACAGGAGATGCTCATTGTCTAAACCCCTGTGGCCCTGCTGACTTAGCATCCAGTGCTTACCGTCCACGCCACCCTCCCCAGCCTCTGTACCAGGTTAGCCACGGGGACCTTCCCGGTGTTTGTCAAGGTCATCTCAGTGTTCAGTCTTCCCTAGGACCCACATAACCACATCCACTTCAGAGCCCCCCAGGCATGGCTTCAACTAGAGGATGAGCTTCGACTACCCATGAAAATGCTCTATCTCTGATTTCCACCCCTTGGAAATCTCTTTTTCTCCAGAAGAAATCCCTGTCTTCTAAAGACAACCCGCAATTCTTTCAATAATTTTAGAGTTTAGTTGTTCTCTCAAAGACGTTAGAAATAGGATGGTCCTAAAAGCTTCTACCATGAAGTCTAAGAAAGTGTTTACCTTCCCTAGGAATAAGGAGGATTCCAGCTTTAGGAATGGAGTAGAGAGTTTCCCATTCCCAAGAACAGAATAAATACTTCCTTTAATGATGCAGAACAAACAATAGTGTTGTATTTTCCTATCTTGCTACAGTAAATCCTTGATAAGTTGCCCTGTTATATATCTAACCAATTGTAAGTCTCTTTTTCTCCAGTTAGATCAGAGGCACCCAGTATAGTTGCCACAGTAGGCACTCATATGTTTTGCATATACTGCAGCTGATTATTATAGAAGCCCATATTTTTGACAGATCACAAACCAAACTGTCCTTTAAAGTACAGCTAGGTGCCACAGATACAGCAAAGCTTATAGAACAGATAGAAGGATCACCTTTTTGGCGGAGCATGAAAAGGCATCCCATCACCTCTAACTAAAAATCAAGACTATGCTGGGGCGCCTAGGTGGCTTCGTTGGTTCAGTTTCCGACTTCCGCTCAGGTCATGGTCTCGGGGTCCTGGTACTGAGCCCCCCATGCGGCTCCACACTCAGTAGACAATTCGCTTGACTCTCTCACTCTCCCTCTGCCTTCCCCCCACCCCAGCTCGTGCTCGTTCTTTCTCTCAAATAAATAAATAAAATCTTAAGAAAAAGAAAACTAAGTCTGTCTCTGACGGATTCTAAACTTGGTCAGTAAAATATTTTCCACCAAGCACCAATCTGTCACAGTAAAAGCACAATAAACACATGTACTCCAGTCTAGAAGAGAATGAATTCTAGCTCTGAGATTATTTTTCCCATAGTAGAATACTTAAAGCATACAGAACACTTAACACCATTTAAAACAAAAGTAGAAACTTAAAATCTTTTAAGGTCTATGTAGAATTTCCAGCTATTACCTCTTTTTTACTTGATACTTAAATTCCCTTTTCTTTTTCTTTTTTTTAAAAGATTTTATTTATTTATTTGACAGAGACAATGAGAGAGGGAACACAAGCAGGGGGAGTGGGAAGGGGAGAACAGGCTTCCCGGTGAGTAGGGCTACATCCCAGGACCCTGGGATCATGACCTGAGCCGAAGGCAGATGCTTAACGACTGAGCCACCCAGGAGCCCCTAAATTCCCTTTTCTAACAGTAAGTTACAGGTCTACAAGTTAAATTCTCAAGTTCCAAGCTGAATTAAAATTTCCAACCAAAATGTCTTCTTCAATCAATTCCCACATCCACAATGTGCTGCAATGAAAAGATAAGGAATTACAGGAAAAGAGTTTGGTCCTGACACTAGCTCTAGGGCCTTAAACAAGTTACTGAACCCCTCTCACCTCTTCTTTCGTTTGTAAAATAGTGGTAGTATGCTGGCCTTCCCCCAGCATAGTTGTGTCATAGTTTATTAAATAAGACCATGCTTGGGAAAGCTCTCTACAAATTGTAGTATTAAAAAAGTGGGGGGGCACCAGAGGGTGCTCAGTGGGTTGGGCATCTGCCTTCTGCTCAGGTCATGATCTCAGGGTCCTGGGATCGAGCCCCACATCGGGCTCTCTGCTCAGTGGGGAGCCTGCTTCCCCCACTCTATGGCTGCCTCTCTGCCTACTTGTGATCTCTCTCTGTCTGTGTCAAATAATTAAATAAAATCTTTAAAAAAAAAAACAAAACAGAACAAAAAGCAAGGTGGCATTATAGTCAGCAACCATCTGGGAGCATAAAGTTAACAAAAAGAAGTTACCACCAGAAAAATAATATTCAGAAAAACAGCACCAAATACAAAGGAAAAATAAACAAGAAAGTGATTTTTAAGTTTTATGTATTTGCTACTCTCCATTCTGTGACATCAAACTATATACATAAGACATTTCTGAAAAATTAGCCACACTATACATGTTGTTTGCCTCAGTGAGAACTTCTCTTTACAGTATTACTCGAATTTCACCCCAGTTCAACCCTTTAAAAAGGTCTTCTTAACATAACTGTTGTAGAAAATTTTCACTCAGAACACACACAAAAAAAGAATACACGTAGTTTTTCACCAGTAAGAGTATTCTTTTTTTTATTTTTTTTTATTTTTTTTTAAAGATTTTATTTATTTATTTGAGAGAGAGACAGTGAGAGAGAGCATGAGCAAGGAGAAGGTCAGAGGGAGAAGCAGACTCCCCGTGGAGCTGGGAGCCCGATGCGGAACTCGATCCCGGGACTCGATCCCCGGACTCCGGGATCATGACCTGAGCCGAAGGCAGTCGTCCAACCAACTGAGCCACCCAGGCGTCCCAGTAAGAGTATTCTTATATGCCCAGTCCCTGACAGACACATGACAACCTGTCACTGAACCAACCACTGATAAAAATAATAAGAGATTTTAAGGCTTTGATCAATTTTTTAAAAACAGTTTCTCTTTTTTAACAAAGATTATCACTCCTGAACACACTTCTACAGAGTCAACAACATTCCAGGTCATTACTTTGATTTTAAGCCATTGTCCCGATTTCAGACTCTTGCCTCTAAAAGACAAAAACATTTCTCACATCAGGAATTTTGGATCTTAGAAGGTTTCAAGGTTTGTCCTTCCTGAATGTCAACAGGCCTACCACAATTCAATAAGGAGCATTTTTACTTTCAATTTACCATAGTCTGATTTTGCTTCCTGGCAATTCTGAAAGGATAATTAAAATACTTGTATCTTTTAAGTAGCAGAAGAAATATATTGGACCTTTCATATTTGATTTTTAGGAATTTTTATTCTAGATTACAATTTCAATTAAAGATATTAAATGGAAAGAATACCATGTCTCAGAATTTAAAAAAAGATGAATATTTGCTACTCCAAAGCTGATAAAAATTAATGTATTCTCCAAGGTCAGAGGACAGTCTGGAATAGGGTTGCTTTAATCTTTAAAAAACCCTGTCTATTTATTAACCTTTTCATGATCCCACAAGGCAAGAAAGACTTAAAATGTTTTTAAATGTGCTATGGAAATACAAACTTGAACTGACAGCATGAAGCTTCCTTGACATTCCCTTCTTCAAGCACCAGGTTTTCTGTCCCGTCCAACGTCACAGCTCCATCTCTCAGCAATTTCTGTAAGAACCATTAACTCTGGGGCATCCTCCAAACAAATAATAACAGAGTGAGAGACCCCTTGGGAAAGGCCCCAGCTAAACACTTTAATTTCCAAAATTTTATTATAATGGGAAACTTTATTATAAAATATAGTTAATATTTTCTTGTTGGCATTCTTAACATACAGTATACCAAGTATTTAAACATCTCTCGAAAAAGTCTTCATTTAAAACATCAATTATTGTATTGGGCTAAAATGTAGTGATGCCCATAGTGGATATTAAAGAGGCCTGAGAACCCTGCACAAATTGTGAGCTCTTTTTTATGACTATCATCATGTCCTTGGAGATATTTTACAATGTACCTGTCTTCCCCTTTGCTCCCAGAACACTGGGAGCCACTTTCTCCATGCCGCCAGTGAGAATGCTCTAACCATGCCTTCCCGTCTAGTTCCTTCTTCGTAGTGGCATCAAGGTCAGAGAACCCCATGTAGAAGAGCTGCCTGGAAGCAGGGGTGCACTGAGTCCCACCTGGGGCTCCACACTCAGTTGGCAATCTGCTGGTCTCTCTCACTCTCCCTCTGCCCTCCCCCCACCCCAGCTCCTGCTCTCTCTTTCTCTCAAATAAATAAAATCTTAAGAAAAAAAAAAAAATCAGCATTGTTCACCTAAGTAACCAGCCAGCATTGTTCACCTAAGCAACCCACAGGGGCTCTGTTATGTTACCTGGCTACTCACAGCCTACTTAATTCACCTCTCGTCTCCCAGAGCTGTCTTTTTTTTTTTTTTTTTTTTTTTTTTTTTTAGTGCTACACAGAAAATGAAGGATGGATAGCACTTTCTACAACATAATACACCATGTTGCTAAATTATCAAAATTACAAAATTGAGGACAAAAGTATTTTTGCATTTCTGCATTCTGGCCAGATGAGACTACAATAATGCCGTCTCTTATACATAACGAAGTCTATACATCTCAAAGAGGTGACAATGTACATGTCCTGTGGACTTCAGCTCTCTTGACTGGAAAGAAGCCAATTGCAAGGGCTCTTAGTACCCTCCTGTTAGACGTGAAGAAAAAGAAAGGAGTTAAGGGATTCGTGCTGCCACGGAAGTTCACTAGTGACAGAATTGAGGCTATGGCTTCATATTCTGATATCTCATCCCGAGCTTTTTCTAAAGAACTCCCTCCCAAAGAAGTTAGTTGCCTTATACATCAAATTCTCTCTCCAGGAATCCCTACCATTTTTGAAATTTATGTCACTAACACATTAAGAGGAACAGATCAAGAAATTTTATTCTCTACTTTTTACAGAGGTTCATCAGTTTACATTGGGAAAAAAATATTTGTTGAGATCACAGGTTAAGCAAGAGTGAGGAAGGAAGTTGGGGTGAGAGGGAAAACCGAAAGGCTCAGATCTTATCCTTTTGAGGGTGAAATAGAAACAAGTGAAGACTTAGAAACAGGATAACACTACAAAGGCACAGAGACAGAGTTAAGGCCCCATTTAGAATAGCCTGCATGCTAGCAGATAACACGGAACATCACTCCGACATATTTGAAAGGAAGACCTTGGTCCAGTCACACATTTGAGCTGAGAACCCCCTTCCTTCCCTCCTGCTCGGAGACCTTCTTGCAACCAGACTCTCTCCTACATTTGCAACCTCCCCTCTTAAGTGGTTCCTAGAGAGTGTTCCAGCTCTCCATCCATGGGGGGAAGAAACAAGCGAGCACAGGACCACCACCCTTTCCGCCATCATCATTTCACTCATCCCCCCCACTCACTGTCACCCCTCACTGCTCCCTCTGTAGCCACGTTTCCTAAAAGAGGATTCTAAAATCACGCCTCCTTAACTTCGAGCACACGCCTGCGCCGCTGAAATTTGGGCCAATCTCCTATTTCACCCTTGAAGCTGCCCTCACCAACAACCTTATTTCTAAAAGCAATGGCGCTCCCGGAAGTTATCTTCCCTTGTTCTTTCAGCAAACTTGATATTGCTGACCTCTCTTTCTCTCTCCTCTCCTCGCCTCCTGCTTTCTCAGCCAACCTCCTTCCCGCCGCCCCTCCCACTCTTCCCCCCTCTCCCCCTTTCTGTGTCTTCCAGTGGCCACTCCTTGGATTTTTATCAGCCGTCTTCTCATTCTGCGTGTTTCATCAACTCCCTGCTAATAGTTGCCACTCATGAACCAACAGTCCTAATCTCTCTTCTGAGCTCCAAACTTCTCCTTGTTATATCAATATATCACAAGAACTCCAAACTCATCCTGTCCCAAATGGAACACACTGCTTTCCCAGTCTCTTCCTCCTTGATTTTGGTTGTTTCTTTGTTTTTTCTTATAACAGTGCATGGCACCACCAACCAAGCAAAAATCTGGAAGTTCTTGATTTTCTCCCCACCCCTTACTGTCTTCACTCAAGCCCTTGTAAAGTCTGTGTTGCTGATCCTCCCCCACTTGGCAACCTCTTCTTTTGCTGTAGGCTGATCTCTGCAGCACCCTGGAGATTCCATCTTCTTGCTTACAACCTTGCCTTTGCACAGTCTCCTCTACCTGGAGTCCCCTCCCCACTGGCCCCCAGTCGAGACTGGGGGACTAGTCGAGACTCAGCTCAGCGATCAGCCCCTCCAAGATGTCTGTTACTCTGCCGAGGCTGGCCTGTGATATCCCTACTCTGAATCCCATATTATTTGTAGAAACCTGTATCATAGAGCCAACTACGTTATGTTCATCTATTTTCCATCTTACCGACCGTACTGGAACAAGTATGGAACCCTGTCATCCTCATGTATCCAAATTTCAGTATCATTCCTGGTCCATTATATGCCCTCAAATAATGTTTTACAAATGAATAAAAAAAAATCAACCCACTGTCCACATTTCTGTGCTCCCTGGTCATTTGTTACCAAGTTCAAAATCCTACCCATTCTCAATTGCCCCATTCAAATATCATTTCACGTTCGAAACAGTCCTGATTCCCACCCCATTCTCTTATTTCTCACTTCTGTTATGGTGATTAACTGCAAAGCAAAGTAGACAAAGAAATCTGGGCACTTAGTCTTCTATTATGCTACTGTTGCATTATAGGAGGCTTCAAGCAAAAGGTAATTTAATTCATCTTTTAGTTGTCGCAAAACGAGTGCTTTCCTTCCTTAGGGGTCTTTAGAGGAAAGCACATTCACATCTGAAAGAAACCAAAAGCAGCACACTCGCAAAAACCTCCCCTGCAATACAACTCAGCAGCATCCCACAATCGAGCTTTCAAAAGGAGGCACAGAGCCTGTGTGTGGTGCTGCTTACGAGCCATCACATGGCAGCAGCGGGGACAACACACCAGCCCCGAGCCTGAGACAAAGAGCAGAGATGAAGCCAGCTCTGTTCCTGCTGACGCCACGGAGGCCACTGCTCTCTCGGCGGGGCTGACAACAAACAGGCCTAGGCCGGCTGCAGCCCAGCCAGGCCGGGGAGCAGAGAAGCAAGAAGCTCCCAGAGCCCAGCATCCCCACGCTGGAGGGCACTGCTGCCCTGCTTCGCTTGAGCTCCGGAGACACCTCAGCATCCCTGTCTCCTAAAAAGTGAACAGCAGAACCTCCTTTTGTTTTTCTTTTTCTTTTTTTTTAAAGATTTTATTTATTTATTTATTTATTTGACAGACAGAGATCACAAGCAGGCAGAGAGACAGGCAGAGAGAGAGGGGGAAGCAGGCTCCATCCCAGGACACTGAGGCCATGACCCAAGCTGAAGGCGGAGGCTTAACCCACTGAGCCACCAAGGCACCCCCAGAACCTCCTTTTCAATTAACAAGATTAAAATGAAATTGCAATTGGAAATAACATGACAGCCCCTCTCTTATCCAGGGAGGATACATTCCAAGATCTCAGGGAAGGCCTGAAGCCACGGAGAGTACGGAACCCTACATACACTGTGCGTCCTCCACATACATACCTATGATAAAGTTGAATTTATAAATCAGGTACAATAAGAGATTAACAACAATAAATAATAAAATAGAATACTTATAAAAAAAAGTTGTGTGAATGTGTTCTTGGTGTTCTTTTCTTTAAGATTTTACTTATTTATTTGACACAGAGAGATCACAAGCAGGCAGAGAGGCAGGCAGAGAGAGGGGGAAGCAGGCTCCCGGCTAAGCAGAGAGCCTGATGCGGGCTCAAACCCAGGACCCTGAGACCATAATCTGAGCTGAAGGCTGATCTTGGTGTTCTACAATCACCCTTCTTCCTGGGATCTGAGATGATGAAATGCCCCCATGATGAGATGAAGAATGAGAAGGGTATAGGCGCTGTGACATGGCATGAGGCTACTACTGACCTTCTGATGATCTGTCAGAGGAGGATCATCTGCTTCCAGACCACGGCTGACCATGGATAACTGAAACCGCAGAAGCAGAACTAGGGAGGAGGGCTACTGTATGAACATCCAAACAGGGGGACCTATCATACAACGGAATATACTAGAAACCACTAAGAATGGTGTAACAGAATAATTAATATGAAAAAATCACTCTGTACTATTAAGTGAAAAATCAAATCAGCAAACCTAAATGTATAATATATAGAATACATGAACGTATATGTGTGTATATATATACATTTTCAAATCACATAACATAAAAGTATAATATAACATAAGATAAATCTATACCTAAATATTAAAAGTAGTTAACTTCTAGGTAACTAGATTATGGGTAGTTTTTATCTCCTTATTATTTTATTTGTGTTTTCTAAATATACTTCAATGAACATGTATTTCTTTAATAAAGCAAAACAGGTTTCTAAAAAATGAAATCCTCTTTTTTTTTATTTTTTTTTAAATCCTCTCTTAATTAAATTTTAGAAACCTCTAAACCTTCATAAGTATATTCTGTTTTTTTTATTTATATCCTAAAGACTTAAAATAAGTTTGTTTTTTAATCTCAGTCTTACTAGGTCTTAGAGGTAATGGAACTAGATTTATAGGATCACTAAATCCACAAAATGACATGGTATGTTCTATACAAAGCTTGCATGTGAAACATGATTCAAAATGAAAGCAATAATAAGAAATGTCCTAGTTTTAGGGCGCCTGAGTGGCTCAGTGGGTTAAGCCGCTGCCTTCGGCTCAGGTCATGATCTCGGGGTCCTGGGATCGAGTCCCGCATCGGGCTCTCTGCTCAGCAGGGAGCCTGCTTCCTCCTCTCTCTCTCTCTGCCTGCCTCTCTGCCTACTTGTGATCTCTCTCTGTCAAAGAAATAAATAAAATCTTAAAAAAAAAAAAAAAAAGAAATGTCCTAGTTTTAAATAATATCTTATTCAGTGGGCACCTGGGTGGCTCAGTTGAAGTGACTGCCTTCAGCTCAGGTCATGATCCTGGAGTCCTGGGTTCGAGTCCCATGTTGGGCTCCCTGCTCGGCAGGGAGTCTGCTTCTCCCTCTGATCCTCCCTCTTCTCATGCTCTTTCTCTCTCTCATTCTATCTCTCTCTCTCTCTCTCAAACAAAATCTTAAAAATAATAATATCTTATTCAGAAAAAAGGATGTGGGGAGCTTGGAGGGCTCAATGGGTTAAGCCTCTTTCCTCAGCTCAGGTCATGATCCCAGGGTCCGTGGATCGAGCCCCACATCGGGCTCTCTGCTCAGCAGGGAGCCTGCTTCCCCCTCTCTCTCTGCCTGCCTCTCTGCCTACTTGTGATCTCTGTCAAATAAATAAATAAAATCTTTAAAAAAAAAAAAGGAAAAGAAAAAAGGTTCCGACAAAGTCAGAAAATCAAAGTTAAATTCTACCACTGGCCAGTTAGAACAAAGATCATATTTTTATTATGTTAATCTACAAACTATAGAAAATGCCAGATTGTTCGCAGTAAAGGAAGTTCCTGTCAGATGTTAGATTCTATCTTCACATTAATGAATGAGATGATTTGAAAAGATTCATTTTTTTATTCATTTAGCAGATATTTATTAAGCAAGCATTCACTATGAAATAGCATGTGCTAATTTAGGTTTTCAACCAAAGAACAAATTATCCACATCATGTCCCTTATTCTGTATCAAAAGCTTGACAAAAGATAGACATGATTATTCACTACTGTCAAATCTCTGACATCAGTTCTACTCATTCTCTTTTAAAAATTTTTTAATAAATAATAAATAATAATAAAGGGCCACCCTTAACATCTGTGGAGTAGGATAATAGCTTAAGTTGGTGAAGAAAATAAAAAAGTCTTCAAATAAAGGATTGGGGGAGGTGAAGTTCATATTAATTAGAGAAAGGAACACAGTATGCAATTTAAATTAGACATTTGGAAGGGGCAAAACAAACCCTATTTCATGAAATTCTTCTTTGTTTTTTATCTATTGTTCTTTTTTAATGTACACACTTGACAAAATAGAAAAAGATGGCGACTTTACATCCACTGTCAAAGTCTGGAGGGTTTTGTTTGTATGTTGCTTTTTAACTGACTTATGAAATTCGGCTGTCTGGGAGCCACTGGTTCCAAGAGCATTTTAGCCACCCATTTTGGCTGATCTATAATCTGGAACCCTGCCCCTAACACAATGTCACGCATGTAGAAAATGCTCAAAAATTATTTGCTGATGAAGAAATGTAGCCCTGTTTCATAAAGAAGATGTGGCTTGGGGATCACTTGAAGATGGTGCAAAAAAAGTAAGATTTGAAGAAGGTTTAAAAATGAATCCAAACATAAAGCTATTTTTATATATATATATAAATATATAATATGTAGTTATATAATAATACATTATTATATTATACTATATATATATATATATATATGTATATTAAAAACCCTAAGGTATAAGTAAAGGAGGCTGGTCCTAGAAAGCGAGATTTCCCAACGCCACATACTAGTTTGTAATTCATTAACACTAGCTAAAATCTTAACACTGGGTAGGATATATTTGGATGAGTATCTACTCTTCTTTGAAAATGCAAATAATTTGGAGAAGATTAAAGAATGCAACCATCTGACATGACTGTTGTACCAGAAAAATTACAGGAATTTTGTCATAGTGCTTATTAAATATATAAAATATAATCATATACTTAAGGTTATGAGATATCTTTATGATAACTTAAAACTCACTTTATGTACCCACATATAAATAATACACTGGCTTACATTTCAGATTATATTAGATTGAATCTCCAAAAACCTTGGATTTTTTAATCAAAATTGGTCAAATATTAAACAACTAAAAATAATTTGGGGGTATATGCCACTGTAGTGATGAATACACGTTACTATATATTGTCAAAACCTATAAAACTTTACAGCACAAAGAGTGAAGCTGAAGGCATGCATTTTTTTTATCATTAAAGACCCCAGAATGGAATGCAGAATGTGATAAAACACTCTAACTGTATTACAAATGCATGAAACAACCTCACTGAAAGGTGTAGAGGGGTAAGTGCTGACCTAAGTGAGTGGAAATGAGTGAAATCTGCAAGAGTAAAGGCAAAAATGAATCTCGTATAATAAGCCAGTATTCTCGCTGATAAAGCTGGATTCTGACCTGCCCCAGGGATACAAGTTAACAGTCCTGTTACTGCTATCCGTGTGAACTGGAATGAACAATGAAGTAAATAAATAGATGGCCAGAGCCAAGTTTCTTACTGTTGGAATGAGAAAACACAAACCAGCAAGAGAGCAGGCTAGAATTACCCATGTGGCAACCTGTTAGAGTTGGCGATATCAATATGAACTCATTTAATTTAACATAAATGCAGATGGTCATGTAAGAAATATTTATAAATATGTGTCTATACACAGGTTATATATACACAGACATACACACACATATAATCTCCCTGATCTGTCCGTTGAGAGGGCCTCGGAGCAACTATGTACCAGCAGCAATGAGCGCAGCGTAGCATCTTGGTTGCTAATACCATTCTCCATAAAAGGAACCAGAGCTCCTTGGAGAAATAGCTGATTCTGGAACAAGGGCAGGAAATAGAAAAGATGAACCTGGAGCATCTTACAGTGATAGAAAGCAGAGAAGTGCTCAAAACACACACGTGCACACACGCCAGTGATGGAAGTTCGTCAAAGGGATGCAGGAGGTGACTGAAAGAGCTCCTGAGGGAACAGTTTGAGCAACGAAATGAATGGATTATAATCCAAAGTATAAAATAAATAACCATGAGTCCATTTTGGTATAAATAAATGACTAAATAAATAAATAAATAAATGGAGAGGAAACAAAGCTGCCACGCAGAAGAAGTCCAAGTAATTTACACGAACAATCCACCTTCAGGAAGAGAACGCCCACTCCTTCGGTATAGTGACCTCCTCCCACCGAATCTAGTAGGGACAGGAAGAGACCCAGCAAGCATTACCTCAGTCAGATGCTACTGGTCAACACCCGTAGTAACAAGTCATGCTGGGTACCTCGGCGGTTCAGTCAGTTAAGTGTGACTCTTGACTTCACTCTGGTCAAGATCTCAGAGTCATGAGATCAAGCCCCACATAGGGCCCTGCACTCCCTGGGGACTCTGCTTGAGATTCTCTCCCTCTCTCTTTGCTCCTTCCCCCTGTGCATGTGAGCACATGTATGCTCTTGTCTTCTCTCTCCTAAATAAATAAATAAATCTTTAAACAAAATAGTAATAAATCATGCCAATATTACATCTCTTTGATATGATGTAATGAAAAGGGCAGGGCAATTTCCCTCTGTCATCTTTCACCCAAAAACATATAACCCCATGATAAAAACATCAGACAAATTCTGATTGAGAGACATTCCACCGAATACCTGATTGGTACTCAATACTATTGATATCATCAAAAATAAGAGAAGTCTGGTAAGCTGTCATAGTTAGGAAGCCCTAAACAGACTTGGTCACCAAGTACAGTAAGCTATCTTGGACAGACTCCTGGAACAGAAAAAGGCCAGGAGGTAAAAACCAAGAAAATATTAATAAAATATAGACTTTAATAAAAAAAATACATCCATATTGGTTTGATAATTGTAACGAATGTACCGTACTCACGTAAGATTTTTAACAGTGACAGAAAGTGGGTGTGGGGTATATGGGAGCCCTCTGTACTCTGTCATTTTTCTGTAAGTCTAAAACTCTTCTAAAATTAAAAGATATTTAAAATTAATTTGGGAGGAGCTGAGATATCTACTGCATATGACAATTATCCAATTTATACCTCCAGCCCCATTCCTAATACTATATATTGGCATCAACCACCTCCAGCTTTCTAAATGGGAAACTCAGATCTGATGTTTTGTCATTACAGTCCCTTCACTTTGATACTTTTTTGCTCTTGGATAGATTGTGGCCATCCCAGCAATTTGGTTGCAAAACCATATAAAGTCAACTACATAGAAAGATTTTCAGAAACTCATGTATTTTTAAGAACCAGATTTTTCAACAACCATGTAGAATGACTTTTAGAAACTATGTCTTGTCTATTGTTATTTTACCTTCAGTTCAGAATGCATCGCTGCTTACGTATTGCTTCTGTGATTAGTGGCTTATGATCAAGACCAAAAAGATGTCCTCCTAGATAGATTTATACACACCCTTCCCCTCCAAACACACACAGACAGAATTGGGAGTTATTACTATTCTAGTGTGAATTAAGGTCACTCTATAAATCTCAAATTTATTTTGCAGAAGCAGTGTCAAAAAAAAAAGTGCCAACTTAATTTCTTTCCCCATTGGAAGTTGCTTATAAGTTAATTCAACTGACATTGAAAACTTCATATGAATTCTTTTCAATTCAGAGAGTCAAGGAGTAGCTGGTACCATTATTCTAACTTTGAATATGTTATGTTAAATGCATATTTTAAAGCCAGTTTTACTACAGGAAAGTCACCAAGTCAATTTTAAATAAATTTGATTATGTTTTATCTCTAGGAAAGCATCTGTTAGTTTTCTAGGAAAATGAATCAACTAGTCATTTTTTTCTACTTGGCCAGAATTGCTACTTCTATATAAATTCATGAAATAAGTACTTCCATGCAAGGCTGAAGATAGCTTTAAAAAGCCAAATCTTAAAATAAAACTGGAAAACAGATTCACTATGAACATTATTTTTAGCATCCCTCTTACAGTACAATATCAATCTAAGCTTTAAACATGGCCTTACAAAAGGGGTTGCTGCCAGGCTCTATTCTTCTCTTTTAACGTGAGCTATAAAGAATTTGAACATAAAATGTAAATGAGAATGCACGGCCAAATAGATAGATCATTTTAAGGTGCTACATATCATATCAGCTTTGGAAGAGAGGTTTGATAAGGGGTCCCCAGGCATTTTTAAGGTGCTCTTAATGTTCAACTACCCCTTTCTTCCTCTGGTCCCTTAACTGATAGATCCCCACACCAAGAACAGACATCTGCAGAACTGTGTCCATGACCATCATTTGATTCATCGATCTTACTACAAATAATTAGGGATGATTTGTAGACTCAAGGCTGGTAACCCCACCAATTTTTTCTAATACCCTCATTCTCAGCATTCGGTATCACTAAAAATCTATAAATTGTGACAAGTGAATCCTAATCAGAGGAACACAAAATGAGGCTTAAACTCAGATCAGGATGGCCTACTCCACATCCAGACATCCACACCTGCACAGTGGCCACACCAAACACAGTAAATAGTAACACTAAAAACAAAGACACTCAAACCCAAATGTTTTACCTCCTACATCTGTCCCTGGCGTTATTCAGTCAGTCTCTGCAGTGCATTTCCAGTAAAGAGTAGTTTTAAGAGGCTTTTCATCTTCCCTAATCAGAGACCATATCCTCTACTACCTTCTGGAAGGAGCTTCAATTTTAACAAGCAAACCAGAGTCCATTCTCTTGTGTTTAATTTGTTTATATTGGTTTATTTGCCCTAAACTTTTCACAAATCTCAGATAATTCCCAGTTTTAGCCTTCCTAACACTTTCATAACTAAACTTTCACAGGAATTCTTTTCCTGTCACATCCAGGGAGTAGCTAGTTCCTCTGTTCTAACTTTGAACTATGAATATTAGATGAATATTTTAAAGCCAATTGTACTATTTGGGAAAGTCACCAACCCCACTTTAAATAAATGTTACTCTTGTATTTTTCCTTAGAGACATATTCCTTCCTTAATAGTTTGTATATTTCCTGTGACCTTTGTGCTCACAGGACTGTCTATATCGCTGGCTTTGTTAGATAAAATACCTTGCCTGTAAGCTTTCTCTACCGTTTAGACTCTTCATAAGTAAATCATCAGAATTACATTTTTTTATTATCAGCCACCTTCATAGGTCACAGTTCCTTTAAAATATCTACTTTTTCTCTGAACTTCTTAAAATCTACTTTTTCTTCCGAGAGGGAGCTCAGGTGAGGGGTGGGGCAGGGCTGAGGAAGAGGGAGAAAGAGAAATTAAGCAGGCTACATGCTCAGTGGGGGGCTCCATTTTAGGACCCTGAGTTTGTGACCTGAGTGGAAATCAAGGGTTGGACACCTAACTGAGTCACCCAAGCACCCCAAAATCTACTTTTTAAAAATGATATGCAGTACCACCTTGCCTTGACATTATAAATTCTAATAAGGTCAACTTTCCCAGGATTCCTTTTAAGGCCATGGCAACAATATATTATTTGTTAGTCATTGAAAGACACAGAATTATAATTCTCTCTACTGCCTTCGTCCACCTTCAAAGAGATGACACTGTTGGCAAGATAAAAGGAGAATGCATCAGATGTTCTGGCTTAATGATAACTCATATGTGTATAGCACTATTTTCAAAATATTTTCACATGCATTATCACACATTTAATTCTCACAATAAACTTAGAAGTTTGGAAAAGCAGATGTTATTGCCTGAAAGCTAAAAACAGTTAAAATTATTTACTTAAGGCTACAAGGCCAAGCAAATGGAAATTGATACCTATTGAGTGGTTTGTTCCATTATAATGCCTTCCTCTTCTTTTAGCAGAATCAGACTTGTAGTCAACAATAAGATACTAGAAGTTCCCCATGCCTATTAGTTCTTGCATCTATGCTAGTATTATAATCTATATTAAGAATTTTTAGTTGTTTCTTTCTTTTTTTTTTTTTTTTAAGATTTCTTAACCAATCTCTCCACCCAATGTGGGGTTCAAACTCACAACCCTGAGATCAGGAGTCACATGTTCTACAGTGAGCCAGCCACGTGCCCCAGAACTCTTAATTGTTTTGAATAGCTACAGTTTGCTCACTGGGAAAGTGATATTTCCCATCCACTCAGAAAAATGAACCTCATATGATCTTGGTTTTATTACCAGCTCTACTATCTTTTCACTGTATAAGCCTGGGAATTGGCTTCAAAACTTCATTGCAAATATTACTAATTTTGCACATTTCACAAGCAAATGTCTTTCCTAATCATTAAGAAAAACAAAACTCCCTCCACATTCTTAACATATAATGATAATAACCAGCTGATTTCTAACATGGGTAATATAATAAGAAAAAAAAAAAAAAGAAATACTAAGGGGAAAAAAAGAAAAAGAAAGTAGAAAATAACCAAGAATTTCTTGTTCACATGGGTATTAAAATATAAGACGCATCACAGAAAGCATAATAGACTCACAGCCCTTTTTAAAATTAATCAGATTGTAAGGATTGGTTTATATATATTCTAAAGGTTCCATTTGTTTCAGTTGGGAAAAAAAGACAATGGGAAAAAACTACATTAGCAGGACACTCCTTAAAATAACTTAATAATTTAGTAATAATATATTAACAGCGAGTGAAATAAATAACTCTTTTGAAATATTGACAAGATATATACACATTTATACATACATAGTTTGCATAAATGTGTTTATAAATTATCAAAGAAATGTTAGAAGTAGAAATTTGTGAAAGAATCACCTATTTAGGGACACCTGGGTGGCTCAGTGGGTTGAAGCCTCTGCCTTCGGCTCAGGTCATGGTCTCAGAGTCCTGGGATATAGCCCTCAATAGGGCTCTCTGCTCAGCAGGAAGGCTGCTTCCCCCCTCTCTCTCTCTGCCTGCCTCTCTGCCTACTAATCATCTCTATCAAATAAATAAATAAAATATTTTTTTAAAAAAAGAATCACCTATTTAACCAAGTAAATAAAGCACAACAAAAATAAATACAAGATTAACCTTTTTTATGGATCCTACAGTTCACTGGGAAAAGATCCATAAAGGATAGAATGATTGGTACAGCACAGGGACAATAGCTGATGGTGTTGTAAGAGCATCTTGTGGTGGCGGATGGTAGCTGATGAGGAGAACAAAGGCAAAATAAATGTAAATAAAACTAAATTTCTTTATAACTTGCAGCCATTGACAAGTACTTGAGACCCTCTTAGTGACATTCCTCAAGGAACTCACAATTGCTTTAAAGTTAATGTTTTGCTAGAGGCAAAAAGCAACCTTAGCATGACGAGGTTGGTCCCTCCGGGGTTCTGTAAGTCTTCTTTAACAGACGAAAACCCTTTTGAAAACTTCTTTTATCTCCCCCGCTCCCAATTTAAAGGTACACAGTCAATCACTCCTCACAATCCCAGGGCAGCTCTTTCTGCTCATGGGTCCTATTCCATACTTTAACCAAAAGAAAAAAGAAAAAGAAAAAAAGAAATCTTTTTTTACCCAGAAAACAGCTCTAGAATTCTTTTTGGAATGCCACCTCCCAGCCTACATCACATCAACAGCTACACTTGTGGGGAGCATAGCATAACATAGAGATTGCTGAATCACTGTGTTTTATTAACTAAATCTAATGTAACATTGTATGTCAACTATACTGAAAAAAGAAGAGGAAAAATGGAACGATTTTGCTACTCTGATAGACCCTGGCAATGATAAAGGTAAACCAAAGAACTTACTTTAAGAAAATGACTAAGAGGGGCACCTGGGTGGCTTAGTCCTTGGGCCTCTGCCTTTGGCTCAGGTCATGATGCCAGGGTCTCTCTGCTTTTCCCTCTCCCACAACCCCCTGCTTATGTTCCTGCTCTTGCTTTCTCTCTCTCTCTCTCTCTCTGTCAAAAAAATGAATAAAATCTTTATAAAAATTAAAAATAAATAAAGACTAAGAATTGGCTTTAGAGTTAATACAACTGTGAAAACTATAGACAACCTTTTAAATACTAGATGTAAACAAAATTTTAAAAGATTATGTTCCATAAACATATAAACGTATACTTTATGTAAGATTTTATTTATTTATTTGACAGAGAGGGGAAGGGAGAAGCAGACTCCCTGCTGAGCCAGGAGCCTGATGCAGGACCCAATCCCAGGTTTTTTGTTTTGTTTGTTTGTTTTTAAGATTTTATTTATTTATTCGGAATGTGTACTTTGTATAAACAGAGAAGAGACACTCCGTATTTAGAAGTAATGGTCACTAGTTCAGGGATATAATAGTCTTTAGGTTCTGATTCCAGTGTGACCTTGGGCAAGAGAACTTTCACCCAAATAACCTTATTTTTTAAATGAGGGTATAGGATTGGATAACTTCTAAAGTCCTAATACCTCTAGAATCTTGTGATTCTAGGAATAACAGTGTAAGGCCACCAGCCTGAATGTAATCAATTTTAGACTTCCAGTAGGAAATAGGAAGTTTCTTTTCCACACCCCAGAGGTAATTGGCTTTTCTCTCACAGCAACAGCATCTCCAGTAATTCAACTGCTTGATAAATTTACTTTCTCCTCCTTTTCATGATAATGTGTTATTATCCAATCATAACACATTTCAATATAATTCTATTATAACCAATGGGAAATAACTTTCTCGTAAGAAGATGTGAAATGCGTCTTTCAAACATTAAGCCAGCAAAGATCAGTGTGTGTCAACTTGCAAAAACAATTCAGCTTCAAGAGAGCTGTGTGAGCCTGAAGAAATGCTAACCCGGCAGTCATTAGCCAAATGGCTTGTAAATGAAATTGCTACACACATGTTCATTGCTAATGATTTCTTAACTTAATCTTCAGAGTGTAAGACTAAAACTTTTATGTCTGCCCTTTCTTATTTCAAATTCAAGCCACAGCCAGAACACAATAACCTTTGATTCTAACTCTTCTGTGAAGGACTCCCATATCATTCCAAAATTCCTAAAAGCACAATGTAAATAACAAAGCAAAGGTAATTTTCCATGTAACAAGTTACTGACCAATGGGATTCTTTAAAGAAGAGGGAGGCAGGCAGAAGAGGGGAGGAGACAAAAGAAAGTATCACTGAAATTCATTTTAGCCACAGTAACACAACTCCCCCCAGTTGTTTCTTATACAAGCATACCCCCCTTTTAATGCTTTGTTGCATTTTTTTTTTAACAAATCGAAGGTTTGTAGCAACGCTGTGTCAAGGAAGTCTATCAGAGCCAATTTTCAAACAGCATTTGTTTATTTCGTGTCTCTATGTCACAGTTCACTAATTCTTAAAATATTCCGAACTTTTCCATTGTTATTATATTTGTTACAGTGATCTGTGACCAGTGATCTTTGATGTCACTATTGGAATTGTTTTGGAGCACTAAGAACTGCACCCGTGTAAGAAGACAATAAACTTAATCCACAAATGTCCCATGCCTCCTGACCGCTCCATTCACTGACGAAGCTTCCCTGCCATTCTCCCTCGCCTCTGGCCTCCCTAATCCCTAAGACAAAACAATGCTGAAATTAGGCCAACTAATAACCCAACAACGGTCCCTCAGTGTTCAAGTCAAAGAAAGAGCTGCACATTGTTCAGTTTAAAGCAAAAGCTAGAAATGATTAAACTCGGTGAGGAAGGCATGCAGAGAGCTGAGACAGGCCAAGAGCTGAGATAGGCCGAGAGCTAGGTCCCTTGCTCCAGGCAGCCAAGTTGTGAATGCAGAAATTTAAAGTGCATATATAAGTACAACGTGAAACAGCTTGGGCTGCCCGGGTAGCTCAGTTGTTTAAGTGGCCAGCTCTTGGTTTCAGCTCTGGTCATGAACTCAAGGTCTTGGGAACCAGCCCCAAGGTGGGCTCCACGCTCAGCTGGGAGCCTGCTTGTCTGCTCTCCCTCTGCCCCCTCCTCACAGTGCACGCATATCCACACGGGCTCTCCCTCTCTTCCTAAAATAAATAAATCCTTTTAAAAAAAGAAAAGAAGATAAAACAGCTTTATTGCTGATAAGAATAAAACTTTAGTGGTCTGGATAGAAGACCAAACCAGCCCTTTCTCTTAAGAGAATGAATTAGGGGACACCCGGGTGGTTCAGTCCGTTAAGCATCTGCCTTCAGCTCAGGTCATGATCCCAGAGTCCCGGGACTGAGTTCCACGTCAAGATCCTTGCTCAGCATGGAGCCTGCTTCTCCCTCTGCCTGCTCTGCCTGTAGCTCTCGGTGCTTCTGCTCTCAATCTGACAAATAAATAAATATAATCTTAAAAAGAGAGAAAGAGAATGAATTAGACCAAAGCCTAATCCAAGAGCAAGGCCCTAACTCTCTTCAATTCTGTGAAGACTCAGGGAAGTGTGTCAGGTGCTCAAGACAAATCTGAAGCCCGCAGAGATGGGCCGGCGAGGCAGAAGGAAGAGGAGCCGACCCCCTAACATACAGATGCAAGGACAAGCAGCCCGTGCGGACGGAGAAGCGACAGCAAATCATCCGGAAGATGGAGCTAAGATAATTAATGCAGGTGGTTATGAGGGAGCAGAAGCGTAGCTGAAGACAAAGCATAAACTGACCCCTGCAACCTCCCACCAGCCCCCCTTCTCCTGGGTGGGACATGCACGGTATTCTTCTAGAAAGCTCCCTACTGTCTTAAAGTTAATGCTTTACTAGAGGGAAAAACCACCTTAACTTGACTATGGCCAAGGCAGGCCTCCAGAATCTTGTAGGGTCTTCTTTAGCATATGGAAGTTCTTTTGAAAACCTCCCTTTTTCCTTACCTGCCCCAGCTCCACAGTGTATGATCAATTGCCCCTGACAACCCCAGTGCAGCTCTTTCTGCCCACAGGTCCTCCCTGTGCTTTAATAAACCCACTTTTTTTGCACAAAGACATGTCAAGAATTCTTTCTTGGCCTTCGGCTCTGGACCTCCACCCCACCACACCTCACCTCTATTCCAAAACTACATCATTTACACTAATCAACAGATTTTCAGTGTAGATGAAACAGTCTTCTTCGGGAATATGCCATCTAGGGCTTTCATAATTAGAGAAGTCATTATCCGGCTTCAACGCTTCAAAGGACACACTGACTCTCTCATTAGCGGCTAATACAGCTGGTGACTTTAAGTCGAAGCCAGTGCTCGCTCACCATTCCGAAAATCCTAGGGCACTTAAGAATTAAGCTTAGGGGCACCTGGGTGGCTCAGTGGGTTAAGCCTCTGCCTTCGGCTCAGGTCATCATCTCGGGGTTCTGGGATCGAGCCCCACATCAGGCTCTCTGCTCAGCAGGGAGCCTGCTTCCTCTTCTCTCTCTGCCTGCCTTTCTACCTACTTGTGATCTCTGTCAAATAAACTAAAAAAAAAAAAAAGAATAAAACTTAATCTACTCTCCCTGTGCTCTAGAAAATGGAACCACAAAGTCTATAGAACAGTACATCATCTGTTTACAACAAGGTTTACTGAATATTCTAAGCCCTGTTGAGACCTATTTTAAACCCAGTTGAGACCTACTGCTCAGAAGAATGTTCCTTTATTCCTAATGTTCCTTTCAGAATATTACTGCTCATTGACAGTATAGCTGATCACTCAAGAGCTCCAATGGAGACGTAAGACGTGATTCATGCATCCACTCTGCAGGCCATAAATCAAGTCGTCATTTTTAGCTTTCAAGTCTTCTTATTTAAGAAATACATTTCATACAGTTAGAGCTGCCATAGATAATGATTTCTGTGATGGATCTGGGCAGAGTCAATTGAAAACTTCTCGGAAAAGATTCGTCATTCAAGATGCCATTAAGAACAACTATGATTCATAGGAAAGGTCAAAATCCCAAGATGAATATGAGTTTGGAAGAAATCGATTCCAACCCTCATGGATGACTTTGAGAGATTCAAGACTCCAGAGGCGGAAGGAACTGTAGACATGGTAGACGTAGCAAGAGAACTAGAATGACAAGTGGAGCCTGAAGATGGGACCAAATTGTTGGAATCTCTTGATAAAACTTGAACGGATGGTGAGTTGTTTCCTAGAGATGAGCCCAGAACGTGGTTTCTTGAGACAGAATCTGCTCCTGGTGAAGATGCCGTGAAGACCGCTGCCATGACCACAAGGGATTTAAAACCTACACGTCATTGCCAACGCAGTGGCAGGATGAGAGTGCACTGATTCCAATTACGAAAGAAGTTCTGCTGTCGCACAATGGTACAGAACAGCAACACATGCTTCAAACTGTCATGAAATTAAGACTCAACTCATACAGGAAATCTCGCTGTTGTCTTATTTTTAAAAACTGCCACAGCCTCCCCAGCCTTCAGCAACCACCACCCTGACTGAGTCAGCTGCCGTCGACGTCAAGGCCAGACCCTCTCTCCGCAAAAACAAAACTTGCTGAAGGCTCAGGTGAGAGTTAGCATTTTTCAGCAATAAAATATTTTTAATTGAGGCATATGCAATTTTTAGGCATAAGGCTACTTCACAGTTAATAGATTACCGTGGAAGGTAAACATAACTTTTATACATACCAGAAAACCAAAAACTTCATTTGACTCATGTTATTGTGATATTCACTTTGTTGAACTGCTCTGGACTAGAAACGGCAGTAACTCCGAGGTATGTCTGATCTGCTTTGCCCCCAGGCTTTCTATCTCTAAAACGGTTTCAAATGCCTCACTATGCTGAACTTCCGTTATGATCCCCTCTAGTCTATACACATTAAATTCATAAACACTAAAGTCCCGTGTAACTTGGTACTCATTTCTTTTTCTTTTAAAGATTCTATTTTTATGTAGTCTCCACACCCAATGTGGGGCTCAAACTCACAACTCTGAGATTAAATCACACATTCTACCCACTGAGCCAGCCAGTTGCCCCATACCCACTTCATTACTATCCAGGGGGCTCTACAGACTAATCAATTAGACTACAAGTAAGAGACTTTACCATTTCTATAGGGAAAGCAGCTTAACTACTTGACACATTTCCTAAACAAGAGATTATAATCTCACAAAGTTGCTATATATTAACAAGAACCAATATTTCAGTTCATATCTCACAAAGGAAGCATCACATTCATTTACTGCCATAAAATACAATAAGTTAAACAGCTATTTAGTAGTTTTTTAGTTCATTATATTCCTGAAGTCATTTGATTTAATCAAAACTCCCAGAATTCCGGTTAAGACCCGTCCAGCCCCTGGAAGAGTCCCACTACTGTCAATAAGGTTTTGCCCTCTTGATGCTCTTGGGAACCCCGCAGCCATCATGTCAACAAGTTCAAGCAGCCCGCTGAAGAGTAAGAAACCGCAAGAGAATAAGAGCAGTGTCCCAGTCACCAGCCAGCCAGCCTCAACTGACCCAGCAGCTGTCCCTATGAGTGAGTCCCAGCAAAAATCAGCTGAGCCCTGCTGAGCAAAGCCCGAACCGCTGATTCCACAAGATCATGAGCTGCATAAATGGCTGCTACCCTAAGCCACTAAGTTCTGATGTGATTTGTTGCAGCGCAAAGTCTAACTGATAGAAAACTCAAAGCCTTGTAGGGAAGCCAGAGTTGTATACAAGAGAACACAGAACAGCACGAGGGCGGCAATCTGGCCCCGAGGGTAAGAGTCACGGGATGATTTGGAGGAGCCGGTGATTGCCGGGCTGGGTGCGTGTGGAGGATTACAAGACACTGTTAGGAAAAGAATCACAGAGAAGATGATGCATACTATTTTCCTTCATTCTGAGGAAAAGAACCACTTCAGGAGCTGACAGACTTACCCAACCTCTGCTTCCTCCATTGTTAATACAAATCCCCAGAGGGAACACCAGAACCAAATCACCATCTGTGGGCTACGGTTTCACTGGGAAACCACAGACTAGTCTTCCAACCAAAAAGTCTCTCTCTCAGACACCAAGGAGTTTCACTAAGACTGAAATCAGCTTCTTCTCTGAGAAAATACCAAACGGTGGATGAAGGGCTAGGGGACCCTGGAATGCAAGGCCACAGATCTGGCATCTGGGGCCAGAGTTGCAGCTATGGTAGGGCGGGGTGGAGGCCACAGAGCTTGAAGAGCTCAGGGAGGCAAGGGTGAAGACAAGGAGTGGATCCCTGTCACCACACTGGGCCCCCTGGTTAAGGACACAAAGATCAAGTCCCTGGAGGGGATCTATACCTTCTCCCTGCCCATCAGAGAATCTGAAATCACGGACTCTTTCCTGGGCGCATCCCTCAAGGATGAGGTTTTGAAGATCAGGCCTGCACAAAAGCAGACCGTGCTGCCCAGCGGACCAGGTTCAAGACGTTTTTGCCATAGGGATTACAGTGGACATGTCGGGCTGGGTGTTAAGTGCTCCAAGGTGGTAACCACTACCACCCATGGGGCCACCATCCTGGCTGAGCTTTCCATGTGGCAAGCCTACCAGGGGAACAAGATCAGCCCACCCAATGCTGTCCCAGGCAAGGTGACCGGCTGCTATGGGCTCTGCTGCGCTCCCAGGGGGCCTCACTGCGCTCCCAGAGGTATAGTCTCAGCCCGTGTGCCCAAGAAGCTCCTGATGATGGCCGGTGCTGACAACTGCTACACTTCAGCCGGGGCGGCACTGCCACATGGGGCAACTTTGCCACGGCTATCTTCAACGCCATTTCCAAGACCTACAGCCGTGTCACCCCTGACCTCTGGAAAGAGACCATGTTCACCAAGTCTCCCTATCAGGGATTCACCGACCATCTTGTAAAGACCCACACCAGGCTGCTGCTGTGGCCACCACATACAAGAAAAATAAAGTGAACTAAAGCTTGTTTAAGGACACCTGGGTAGCTCAGTTGGTTGAGCATCTGCCTTCAACTCAGGTCATGATCCCAGTGTCTCGTGATCAAGTCCTGCCTCAGGCTCCTTGCTCAGCGGGGAGCCTGCTTCTCCCTCTGCCCACTGCGCAGCTCTCACGCTCTCTCTCTTTCCCTCGCTGGCAAATAAACAAATAAAATCTTCAAAAAAAAAAGACTGAAGTCAGGCAAGACCTTGAAGATGCAGCCAAGTTGAACATCTGTTTAACTCAGCTACGTTCAGTTCCCTGTGATCTCCCAGAAGTCAGGCTGAGAAAATGACAATGCACTGTCACTGCAGGTGGCAGGACAAGCACTTGGAGCAGACAGATACATTGGCACATCGAGAGAGCGAATCCTTATCTAGAAAGAGGCTCCAAAACGCAAGACTGGAATGTCCTGAGCTTCTGAAAACAATTCAAATGCCCAACAATAAGACGGCATTTAAATACATGTTAGTGTAACTGTAATGAAGAATATAAGGAAGCTACTAAAAATACCCTTTCCAAGAGCTTTCAATGACTTGGGAAATTCTCATAAAATCAGATACAAAAATTGTGTATATACAATGATCCCTATTATGTAAAAAAATAAATCATAGGGAGAAAAAAAAGTAAGTTTGCCTAAATGTCTATAGTAACCGTGGGTACCAGGATCATGGGTGAATGTTTTCTTTCTTACATATTTCCACATTTTTGAAACTAAAATATAAACTCATATGCTTCAAAAATTGAATCATATAATTCAAAATTAAAAGTCTATATAACAACTGGCCTATATTCTTCAAAAAATATGAATGTCATGAAAGAAAAGGAAAGGCTAGGAAACTGGGTTTTTTTAATTTTTTTTAAGTTTTATTTAAGTAATCTCTATACCCTACAAGGGGCTCAAATTCATGACCCCAAGGATCAAGAGTTGCACATTCCTCTGACTGAGCCAGCCAGGCGCCGCTAGGAAATTATTTTAGATTAAAGTAAACTAGAAACCTAGCTCTATGTTACCATTTGTCCCCTGCCTGAAGTCTCCTATTACCTCATCTGAAATTTCTCAGTCCTATAAATTTGCCCAAGTGTATAACCATCAAGTGCACCTCTTGGGCCCTCCACCTAGTTCTACATGAAAACATAAAACTGGACAGGAGAATTTTCATATTAAATAGCATTGTCCATACATTGTTCAGGTCCTCAAATTTTAAGATCCTAAAAGAAACGGCTATATCTTAAGTATATTCTACATTACACTTGATGTATATTTAATATTATGATCACAAAATTAAAGAAGTTTACATCTTGGAAAACCCACATCATCAAGAATTAATTCCATCTTACATATGAATAATAGTTGGTGGTATAAGTGATAGGACAGTAAACAAATGTTTTATAAGGAACTGACTGAAAAATGAAATAAATTAGTATATCATGAATGTAACTATATTATTACACAATTACTAAGAAAAGTCAAAGGACAGCATTACAAATGTTCTTAATAAAATAATTTCAATAAATATTATTGTACTTTGAGATTTGGGCAGGTTCCAACAAAATTAATGTCACTCGCAACCAAAAAAAATACTTCCCAATAAATTATCCACAAAATAATTCAAGATACCTAGTTAAATTTAGCAGAGAAAAAAAATGACATTTTTTTTTTTTACTTTACTATATATTCTGCCTATGTATTTTGAATGGAACATATAGTTGATAATTCATTTTTGAAATTTTTGGTAATCCTTTTCTTACAATACAAGTGCCATGTGCTCATTTGGATAAAAATTTTAAAATATAAATAAATTTTAAAAATCAATTCCAATTCCATCAACCAACAATGTCTTAATATTTTTTAATCTTAGACCTTTCCAGACATTTTTACCCACATAATTTTCATAACAACACTCTCTATGTCACACTCTACATAGTTTGAGAACTTCTTTGTCCACTTAACAGTATAGTATTATTCTTTAGTAACAAATATTACCTCTTTCACCATCAGATTTATAGATTTCATATTAGTCTATATCAAGATATATCAAATGTGGGAGTGCCTGGGTGGCTCAGTAGTTAAGCGTCTGCCTTCAGCTTAGGTCATGATCCCAGAGTCCTGGGATCGAGTCCCAAATCGGGCTCCCTGCTCACCGGGAAGCCTGCTTCTCCCTCTCCCACTCCCCCTGCCTGGGTTCCCTCTCTCGCTGTGTCTTTCTTTGTCAAATAAATAAATAAAATATTAGGAAAAAAAAGATATACCAAATGTTTGACATTTAGTTTGTTTCCATTTTCTTCTAACATATACAAATTTATAAACCACTACCAATATCGTTAATTATTTTCATGGACAAGCTCTTTTTTTCCCCCTGTTTTATTTAAGTCGTCTCTACACCCGACATGGGGCTGGAACTCACAACTCCAAGATCAAGACAACAAACAAAGGCAGTCAGGTGCCCCTTGTGGACAAGCTTTCTTAAAGGAAGAAAGGGCTCTCACAGTCACAGAGCGGCCCCCAGCAGAAGCTTCGGGATGAGACAGGAAGGCGTCCCCTCCTGGTCACTGAATGAGTACCTTCAACCGACGACACTCCACGTGTCAGGCCACAAACACTACGGACTGATTCTTCAGGATAAAAATTACAGCATATGGCATGGCAAACCATTTTTTCTCCTGGTTTGTGATTTTTGTAAATAGGAAATCTTTTAAAAGTATAAGATTAACTCACTATATAACTGCTATTGAATAAATTGTGCTTATAGAGAAAAATATTGTCTCATTCAAGACACGTGGTTACTATACATTAGGCATATACAGTAAATGTCAACATTCTTGAATGGAGGCAAATTTTATGTCCTTAATTAATTCATTTTATATATGAATAAAAATCATGAATGCATAACTTGCTCAATGGAACAGACCACAGAAAATTCTCCCGAGGATTCAAAACAAAAAACCAAAAACTAAAACACAAAGTATACTACCTAACCAAAGAATATATAGAGATCTAGGATCACAGAATGTTAAATCTTAAAGGGGCACCTGAGTGGCTCAGTTGGTTAAGCGTCTGAATCTTTCTCTCAGCTCAGGTCAGGACCTCAGCGTTGCGAGATGAGCCCGGGATCAGGGCCTCCGCACCCAGCCTGGAGCCTGCTGAACATCTCCTCTCCCTCCTCCCACTGTCTCTACTCCTCCCTTTCTGCTAAGGCACGCTCACACGCTCTCTCTCTCCCAAATAAATAGGGACTTAAAGATTATCTGACCCCCCCATCCCAAAATAAGGAAAATAAACATTAAAAAATCTGTTGGCTAGAGTCATGGTTAGTTAATTTATCCAACAAATATTTATTAAGAAATTTACTAGGTGCCAGGTCCCATCCGAGCAGATACAAGGTTTAGCAGGACAGATACTATCCCCCAACCGCATGGCGCACACAGGCACCGTGCGTCATGACAGGCAGTTAGTCTCCTGCCGAACTTTACCGCCAGATCCTCTGATTCTTATTCCCATGCAGTTCCCCTTTCGTTCATTTGTCCCAGTATTCAGCACCTACTATGTGCCGGGCTGTTGTGAGTTCTGGGAGCAGTGAACATGGCGAAGTCCTTATCCTCACACAGCTACATTCTAATGAGGTACAGAGACAGACACATAAAATAAGATTACGGTAAGTGCTCTGAGAATATTTAATGATGAGCTAAAAACAGAGGGTCCAGGGAGTAGGGGATACACCTTTAGCAAAGGCAATCAGAGAGGTCCCCTCTAATACCAGACATGAAAGATAGTAGTTACATTAATAGCAATTAAGTCTACAAATCTTCCTCCTCATTTATCAATAAGATTTTCACCAGACGGCCTCAGAAGTCAGGGCATTTAACAGTAAGGCCTGTTCATTTCAAATGTTTCATTTTATCATAGTTTACTCTGTCTTTCTGTCTTTGGGCTACACCAGTTGTTCTGACAGTATGCACCATGGAAAGGGAGATTCACGTCATAGAATATTCAGGAATATGCTCTTTAACCTTTACAGACTCTAATTTATTGTTTACTCAACCAATGTTGCTTATGCTCCATTTGCTCTACCTAATGCTCTCTATGGCAAAAAAATAATAATAATAATAATCTCAGTTAAATGCACTAACATAATTATCAGTGGGAAAAGTTTTAATTGCAAAAGATAGCCAAGTTCTAAAGAGAAGACATATGGGATTTAAACTATAAATACATATAGATACCTGAATTATTCCAGCTGGCACATCAGACCATGTAATTAATGATTACTAGATGTTCTTCTGCAGACTTAGATAATAAAAACAAAAAAAATCTATTTTAAATATCTACATGGAGACCTAAATGGAACATACATGGTCTATATCTGAAAACTGTTTCTTTCATTTAATCAGCTGAATTCTAAATTTAAGATTATTTTCTAGCATTGGGGAAGGTATGTAATATGGGGAGTGCTGTGAAATGTGTAAGCCTGACAATTCACAGGCCTATCACCCTGGGGCAAATAATACATTATATGTTAATAAAAATAATTAATTTTTAAAAAAGATTATTTTCTAGCAATCACAGGGAATAACAAAGAGCATTTGTAGTTCGACTCAACAATTGCTGCATATTTACCCCAAAGATACAAATGTAATGATCTGAAGGGGCATCTGCACCCTAATGTTTATAGTAGCAATGTCCACAATAGCCCAACTATGGAAAAAGCCCAGATGTCTATTGACAGATGAACGGATAAAGAAGATGTAGTATATGGGCGCCTGGGTGGCTCAGTTGGTTGGACGACTGCCTTCGGCTCAGGTCATGATCCCGGAGTCCCGGGATCGAGTCCCGCATCGGGCTCCCAGCTCCATGGGGAGTCTGCTTCCCTCTCTGACCTTCTCCTCGCTCATGTTCTCTCTCACTGTCTCTCTCTCAAGTAAATAAATAAAATCTTTAAAAAAAAAAAAAAAAAAAGAAGATGTAGTATATATCTACAATGGAATACTATGCAGCCATCAAAAACGAAATCTTGCCATTTGCAACGATGTGGATGGAACTAGAGGGTATTATGCTGAGTGAAATAAGTCAGTCAGAGAAAGACAATTATCATATGATCTTGTTCATATGTGGAATTTAAGAAACAAAACAGAGGATCATAGGGGAAGAGAGAAAAAATAAAGCAAGATGAAACCAGAGAGAGAGACAAACCACAAGAGACTCTTGATCATACGAAACAAACAGGTTGCTGGAGGGGAGGGAGATGGAGGGACGGGGTAACTGGATGATGGACACTAAGGAGGGCATGTGATGAGCACTGGGTATTATATGAGACTGATGAACCACACACCTGTACCTCTGAAACCAATAATACATTTTATGTTAGTTAATTTAATTTAAATTCTTTAAATGTTTAAAACATAATAATGATAAAAAGAGCACTCGTAGTAGATGCTGCAACTGGCTAGCTCAACTTCTGCTCTGGGTCTCTATTTGTCTTCCTACACTGCAGAGGATAGAATGCTATAAAACAAACCAACAAAAAAACTTCATTTCCCAGACTCCCTTAGTACCTAGCATTCTCCACGCATTTTAGTTTTCACCATTAGAAGCAGTACTCGAGGGGTTGCTGTGCTGGTGTAGGTCTAGCAGGCAACAGAAAGCTTTGAAGCTAACAGTGCTGACAACAGTCTGGTCATGAATCACAGCTAAGACAGGATATTCGAGAACACAAGAGTTGCTTCAAGACTCCTGGAAGTGGCTTAAGTGGTGAAAGCAGCAGTGGACATACAGATTTCCTGAGACTCCAGCTTCCTAAATGTAACCACACTAGCAGCTCCCTTGACGGTCAGTTCTGCAGTGTCATTCTGGAGCCATTCCTTGAGCGTCAGCCCGGAGTCTAACGCCCCAGCCCTTCCAACAGTTAGCAAGCACCTAACTCACCTAACTCCTCATGTTAAACCTCTTTTCTCTTTTTTTATTTCTTTTTTTTTTTTTTTTTTTTTTTGCTTAAATAGCAAGAGAGATACCCATCATCTATAACCACACCCTTGAGTGATACAGTAGTAAGATAATTACATGGAAACATGAACTGTCTGAACACTTTCATGTTTTCAAATATTCAAAGTAATCTCACATGGTCTGAACTCCCAGCAGATAGCACTGACTAAATAATATAATTCTTCATTTTTTCGGAGCAGTGACAAAGAGAAGCCTGGATTTAAAAAACACAGCTACTTTGGGACACCTGGATGAATCAGTCCATTGAGCAACCAACCCTTGCTTTCTGCTCAGGTGATGATCTCAGGGTTGTGAGATCGAGCCCTATGTCGGGCTCTGAGTTCAATGGAGAGTCGGCTTGGGATTGTCTCTCTACCTCTGCCCCTCCTGCTGCTTGGGCATACATTTGCTCTCACTCTCTAAAATAAATAGACCTCTAAAAATAAATTAATTAAATAAATAAAACACACAGCTACTCAACATATTAAGTCATTTTTCATTTGAACTCATTGAGTCAATATTTCAAAACTTTACCAAACAAAAAAAATTCTCTTTCCAACCCTTGCTTCTTTGAACAACGAAACCAGTACCTTTCCTATATGTTAGCGATTGAGTATGGATGGAATGATACATATGGTACAACTAACAGATAAGCAAAAGTACATTTGTTTTGATTTAGGGGCAATATATTGAATTATGAAAATGTCATAGATAAAATTAAATGCATTATCATAAAATCCATTAACTTTCTTATAAAACTATACACACGATAATAGAAAACATAGGGGAGGCTCCATGTTAAAGTTTTAGGAAATTTCTATAAAGACTGGAATAGTATAATAATTTCCCAGAGTTACAGAGCATCCAATCAGATAGATAATTTCCTCAGCATATTTATTTTTCACATATTTATGGTTTTTCCATCAAAAAAAAGAAAAATTGAACTTCAAAGCCAGAAGTCTATTCATTGAGGTAGACAGAATCTACTGGATAAAAGGTCCCAACAGTACCCAAGTACCTCTAGGACTCAAAAGAACACTCCTATTTCCTAAAGGTACTAATGACATACTTTTCATGAAAAAATACGATGTAAAAGAAATGAAGTCATGACCATCTGACTTTACCCTGGATGATGAATAGCATGACCTGGGTTCCCACCTATGCAGAAAAATAGTGTCATAAATTGAGGCTTACTTTTATCGCTGTCACTTTATACAATCTCTTCTCCAGTTCATGGGAAAAACAGAAGTGGTTCAGCAAATCCTCCTACCAGGAGCATGGCTACTATAGGAAAGAAGTCAGCAAGCCTTTTTCATAAACAAATTCCCACTGTCCTGGCAATTTACAGATTCAAGTTTTTCCCAACTTCCAAAAAAAAAAAAAAAAAGAATAAATTAAAGGAATTTAAGAATAATGTTTCCTGATTACTCAGTTTGTGAAAAAGATACAACAGAATAGAAAACAAGGTCTCTATCCCCAAGGAAGCATGAGATTTTTTTCAATCTATGTTAAAAAAAAAAAAAATCATTAAGGTCTCAGGAAACTGTTAGTGATCCTTACTTACTTGGGGGAGTTTTTGGACCTCTTTTCTTTAGTACCTGCTCCTTCATTCTTCTCAATAATTCCACATGGCATGAGGAAAATTTCATTTTTTTTAAGATTGCATTTATTTATTTGAGAGAGAGAGCGCACAAGCCTGAGCAGGAGAGGGGGATGGGCCGAGAAGAGGGAGAAGCAGCCTCCCCACTTGAGCAGGGAGCCCAACGCGATGCCAACGCCGGGTGATGGCACAGGGAGGCTCCATCCCAGGACCCTGAGATCCTGACCTGAGCCCAAGTCCGAGGCCTACCCAACTGAGCCCGCCAGGCACCCCGGAAATGTTACTGTATTTTAAATTCTCTTGGAACCCCATTAGTCAGCTAAAGATGGCATGATGTGTCACAATCACTGTCCCCAGTGCTATGGAAAAGCCAAATGAGTAAATGAGTGAATGAAACAATACAGCTTAGCACGCGCAGAGCCTCACTAAGGAACATCGACTCACGCCCGTTCGTGATCAGACACCCCGCCTAAAATTAACCATGAATCGAACCTCGCAGATATGAATGAGGCAATTCACTTCTTGTGAACTTGAATTCTTCAGTGTAGTAGCTAAAGGTCAAGAAATTGGGTTAATGAGAACATGCCACTGGGGAGGCAACGGAGCGAGGGGAGTGGAGAAAATCAAAGGCAGAGACTATTCTCCGTTGCAAGTGGGAAAGTCATGGAATAATGTCTTTGGGCAATAGAACCCTGTTGGTGATTGGTTTTTTTTTTCAGGAACTTGATTGTTTAGCTTATGGATTACTGTGTTCTTGAGGGCTTCTTTTTGTTTTTAGTATCATCTCTTAACTATTTCACTGGTGATTCACCTCTACAGAGAATGTAAATAGAAGGGAGACTGACGCGAATGAAATTCAAGGTAGTCCTTGAGCGTGTATCTCACTACAAGTCAGCAAGTTCAGGAAAAAAGATTTATTGTAAAGAAAAGACTAAGATGAGGGAATGAGGCTAAGTTCAATTTATAACAAGCAGATTTACAAAGCACTTGAACAAACGGTTAATTATAATTCTTTGCTTTATAATTTTTTAAAAATTATTTTAAAAATAACTATGTTTAATAGAACCCAAATATTCTTGGGTTCAAAATAATGCTGAAGCTTACCAAAATGTGTTTTACACATGGTTTCACACGTAGGGTGCCTGGGTGGCTCAGTGGGTTAAAACCTCTCCCTTTAGCTCAGGTCATGATCCCAGGGTCCTGGGATTGAGCCCCACATCGGGCTCTCTGCTCAGCGGGGAGCCTGCTTCCTCCTCTCTCTCTGCCTCGCTCTCTGCCTGCCTCTCTGCCTGCTTGTGTTCTCTGTCTGTCAAATAAATAAATAAAATCTTAAAAAAAAAAAAAAAAACCCTAAAGCTGTGGCTCAGTGAGTTAAGTGTCCAACTTGATCTCAGCTCAGGTGTTAATCTCAAGATCATGAGTCCAAGCCCACTTTAAAAAAAAAAAAAAAAAAATCTAAAGAAAACTTCCTTGTATTATGGGAGATGATTGGGTTGAATGGCTAAAATTATAGTTGTTTTCATTTATTTCCATGGTTCCAGGGCCTATGCAGAAGTGAAACAAAGTTCTATGATTTAGGTTTTCAATATTGACTTTTTCTGGGGTGCGTAGGTGGTTCAGTTGGTTGAGAAACTGACTTTGGCTCAGGTCATGATCCTAGAGTCCTGGGATCAAGTCCCACATCGGGCTCCCTGCTCGACAGGAAGTCTGCTTCTCCCACTGACCTCTCTCCTCTCATGCTCTCTCTCTCTCTCTCAAATAAATAAATAAAATCTTTTTTTAAAAAATTGACTTTTTCTGATTCCATACTAGAGACTCCTCTTTGTATCATTAAAATCTATAAATGGAAAAAAATAATGTGGGTCCCCAGATGGAAAATAAAATCTTATTTTGCATAACCACAAAATAGAAAACAAGTGTTACACATGTTCAGATTCCTAATAGGCCAGAATTAGGTGGATATTTCAGTAACTCAGCTAATAACAACATCAACAACATTAACTTTCCAAATGAAGTCCTTGAAAAGATGAAAGGAAGTATTGCCCCAAACAGCAAAATACTTCAGTATAAAGCCACAAGTATTCCTATTTGGAATTACCTCCACAAAATCAGAGTAATACTCCTTATCCAGAAACATGGTACTTCAGTAACAACTGTGACACAAAGAAAGGTTTTGTATTTTGGAATTTTGGGGGGGTTTTGTTTGTTTTTTGTTTGTTTTTTGTCTCTCTCTAGATTATAGTCAACAAATGCCATTTATTCAACAAAGATTGATGTGCAAGATGTTGGCTATGACAGTTTCAAAGATGATCTTGCTCCCAAGGAGCTTAAGCCTGGGAGGGAAAAAAAAGCACAAAAGGGAAAAGCCACAAAGCCACATAGTTTGCATACAAACCCAAGAAAGGGGGAGATGGGGCTAAATTAATCACAAGAGAAAAAGAGAAAAATGGGATATGGCTGGGGTTCTCAAGGAGGACTTCACACAAGGTAGCTCTTGAACACCCAAAAAGGCAGAAATGGTATGCCAGATTTAGATAAGGACTGAGAAGAAGTAAAAGGAAGGAAGGAAGGACAGAAGGATAAGACAGGGCAAACTGTCCCTTTTTTTCTTTTCTTTTCTTTTTTTGGGAAAATTTCGAGCTTACCTGAAAGGAGAGAGAGGTGTAATAACTATCCCACTACAACAGTTATCAACCCAGGGGCAATCTCTCTCCTCACCCACTCCACGCCCCACTCTCCTACCAGATTCTTTTGAAGCCAATCCCAGATGGCACACTATTTTTGTCAGTAAAGACTTAAGTATCTTCTTTTGAAGGTAAGGGCTCTTCTTTTAGACTTACAGTGATAAGTCTCAGGATACACATTGTCCTAAGTGCTTTAAGACAGCAACTCATTTTATCCTCAGAAAAACCCTAGAACTAGAAGGTAGTTCTATTATTCTTATCATTTCACAGATGAGGAAACTTAAGACCAGAAGGTTAAGTAACTTGCCGAAAATTGACTAGCTAGAAGTAAGTGGCAAAACAAGATTTGAATGCAGGTGTTCAGGCCCAGCTCAATGGTCCACTAGACTACATTATACTGCCAATAAATATCTAGTTTACTCCTTCAGAGTGCAAAGAGAACTCACTTCAGTGTCATTTTTCCATCCTATGTTTCAACTTGTCTTCAAAAAGACACACTGCTGGTCCTTCAACCACAAAGGAAAGGTACAATTGCACACATTCCAATGGAAGAACATTGGCTTTTTCAGTAGCCTTCATACATTCAATTCAGACGAAATAATCATGAACTCTAGAAGGTGCTGAGTAAGTACAAGTACTCTGGGCTCACAAATCACACATGTGCATTTGACAAGTAATGAACTATTCGAATGTCATATTTTGATGATAAAAACAGAGGCCTCACATTATTTTCAAAAATCCAATTTCAAGGCACCTGGCTGGCTTGGTCAGAAGAGCATGCAACTTTTGATTTCAGAGTTGTGAGGTTGAGCCCCACAGTGGGTGCAGAGATTACCTAAGTAAATAAACTAAAAAAAACTCTCTGATTTCATCAACTAGATACTGCCTACGTTCTGACTGCAGCATCTAAACATAAGAACTATCATAGATACCACTGAAACACTGAATTATTTTGACCTGCGCAAAACCATAATAATTTAATTTTAAGTAATCTTTAATTAGGAAAACTACTTGTTTCCCCAAATCATTCAAATAATTCAGAAATTAACCAAATTAACTTAATCACTAAAATATGCTTATGTGTGTATCTATAGATATCTATATGTGAGATTTAAACATATTAATGGCATCCAATTTTAATATCTGAAAACCTAGATATCTGAAAAATACTCATGTTCGTATATGTGCTTATGGATTTGACATCCAACTTTAAAATAGAGGAAAAATTACCATCTCTGATTAGGAATTGAAAAAGCTGACTTTAGGGGCACCTGGGTGACTCAGTCAGTTAAGTGTCTGCCTTCAACTCAAGTCATGATCCCTGAGTCCTGGGGTTGAGCCACACTGGCGATGGTGTAGGGCTCCCTCTCTCTCTTAATAAAATCTTTAGGGATGCCTGGGTGGCTCAGTGGGTTAAAGCCTCTGCCTTTGGCTCAGGTCACGATCCCAGGGTCCTGGAATTGAGCCCCGAAGGTCATGATCCCAGGGTCCCGGGATTGAGCCCCACATCAGGTTCTCTGCTCAACAGGGAGCCTGCTTCCCCCTCTCTCTGCCTGCCTCTCTGCCTACTTGTGATCTGTCAAATAAACAAATAAAAAACTTTAAAAAAAGTAAATTAAATTAAATTAAATCTAAAAAAGAAAAAAAACTGAATTTACATTACAGTAAGTTTTCAAATGAGTTCCAGGAAAAGAATTATCTACCATTTACTAAATAATGTAGTTCAATAGATACTTTACCTGTGGCAAGAGGCCTTCTCATATTCCTACCCTACAGCCAAGTTACACTCAGAAGGAAAATAGAAACGTTCTTACTTTTTAAAATACTCATGGTAATAACGTCACATAATGAGAGACTCCGCATAAATGTGTCTCTGGTTTGGATTAGGAAGTAAAGGAAATAGCTCCTAAGAAAAGCTTTGATAATACCATTAAAAATGCTTATTTTATCGACATTGAAGGAAAAGATAAAAGAACATCATTTACTTACTTTCTGGAGAAAGGAAAAGAAAAAAGCGTATACCTTTTCACATATTTTAAGCCTCACAGTTAAGAATATCAGGCATTTTCACAGCTTCTAGAGTATAACAGCTGTTCTTTAGAACAAAGGGGTACTGAATACTTCCTTAAGAGATATGCTTCTCACCCCCAAAAGCCACCTGTCCTTTGAGACAAATTCCTCCCAATTTAAGTAATTTATCTTGTCAGCTGAAATGCCAACTCCTAACTAGGGAGGAGAGACACAGGACTGTTGTCATCTCCCAGTCTGTGCCTCTTCGCCCTGAACAGTCCTGTTCCTCTATGTCCTGCTTTTTCTTTCCTTTGGTCCAAAACCCTACCATGTGATTTCCTTATTCATTATGTCCATTGTTTATCAAACTCCCCAGTTAGAATATGAGCTCCTGGAGGACAAGAATCTTTGATTTACGGGCTTTGTTCTCTAGCTCTTACAATAGTGCCTGACATATAGTAGGTGTTCAGTAAATATCTATTGAATTTGGGGTTTTAAATAATCCTTTAAATATTAGTAGTGCTGCAGAGCAAACAATGAAGATGGAGCACCTACCACAAGCCAGACACCATCCTGTGCCCTTTACATGAATTTAAAAAAAAAAATCACAACAGCCCTGAAAAATAAATAGTATTTTGCAGATGAGAAATGTGTCACTTACAGAGATTAGGTAACTTCACAGCCAGGGAATCTTATTCCAGATTTCTTCATCTTAAGGTATAATTTGACTTGACTTTTTAAAGGACTGACACCATTAGATCTCCAAATATTCAAAGCTATCCAATAACTACAATAATAAAATGTGAGTTAATGTGATCAAGTGTCCTCACAAATTACGTCAAACACAAAACTCAGGCCCGAAGAGTAATTATGGAATGATTTTGCTCCCCCTTGCTATGATTATACTATCCCTTGATCTAAATAATGGCAAAAGGACAATAATTTCCATAATATTTTATAATTCATAATATGCTTTTATAAATATTATCAAATTTGACATAAACTATAAAAAAATCTATAATCTTGTTCTTCAACTGATTCTGAAGACAGAAAAAAACATCTTGTTCAAATCAGAACTGAGACACAGATATTTAGAAAAAAATCTTCTAGGGCGCTTGGGTGGCTCAGTGGGTTAAAGCCTCTGCCTTTGGCTCAGGTCATGGTCTCAGGCTCCTGGGATCGGGCCCCACATCGGGCTATCTTATCAGTGGGGACCGTGCTTCCCCTTCTCTCTCTGCCTGCCTCTCTGCCTACTTGTGATCTCTGTCAAAATAAATAAATAAAATTTTAAAAAAAGAAAAGAAAAGAAAAAGACCTCCTGAATGGCAATTTCTATAATTTCCAGAGCAGATAATAGCTTTCCAGATTTTTCTCTTCCCTATCAAAAGGGACTAAGAGAGGGGCACCTGGATGGCTCAGTTGGTTAAGCAACTGCCTTCGCCTCGGGTCATGATCCCAGAGTCCCAAGATCGAGTCCCACGTCAGGTCCCTGCTTGTGGGGGGAGTCAGGCTTCTTCTCTGACTCTCCTCCCTCTCATCCTCTTTCTCGCTCATTCTCTTTCTCTCAAATGGATAAATTAAATCTTTTTTAAAAGGGTGGGGCTGGCTAGGAGAAAAGCCATGTGCTCTATAAACTCAGAGCACAAATGGGCCTGGCAAGGATGCCAAAACTGGAAAAAGCTGTCCTCTTAGTCCCCAGTCCTCTTGACTTCACTTTTCCTAGGAAATGTCAATGGAAAATAAACAGAAACAATCTCCATCTAGGAATCATTCATTTGTAAAGTATTTTGACAATATATAAGACCCACTATTCACTGAGTGGTTACTCCCTACTCAGCACTATGGGAGATCCAGTTAAATATAAGACATAGTTCCTATGCTTAAAAACTGGTTGGAGGGGCGCCTGGGTGGCTCAGTGGGTTAAGCCTCCGCCTTCCGTTCAGGTCATGATCCCAGGGTTCTGGGATGAAGCCCCATATTGGGCTCTCTGCTCAGCGGGGAGCCTGCTTCCTCCTCTCTCTCTCTCTGCCTGCCTCCCTGCCTACTTGTGATCTCTGTCTGTCAAATAAATAAATAAAATCTTAAAAAAAAATAACTGGTTGGAAAAGCCAGATACAAAGATGTAAAGATAAACAATAGAAAAATGAATTGCAAAAACAAAAACCTCTAGAAACTGGAAGACAGCAAAGAAGCTTGATGGTCTCAGGAAATACCTGGTTGTCTCTCTCTGTCAAGTAAATAAATAAAATCTTTAAAGAGAGAGAGAGAAAGAGAGAGACAGAGAAGGGCACCTGTGTGACTCAGTTGTTAAGCACCTGCCTTTGGCTCAGGTCATGATCCCAGTGTCCTGGGATCGAGGGCCCGCATCAGGCTCCCCAGTCAGCAGGAAGCCTGCTCTCCCTCTCCCACTCTCGCTGTCTCTTTCTGTCAAATAAATAATTAAAATCTTTTTTTTTTTTTTTTAAAGATTTATTTATTTTGACAGAGAGAAATCACAAGTAGACAGAGAGGCAGCCAGAGAGAGAGAGAGAGTAGCAAGCTCCCTGCTGAGCAGAGAGCCCGATGCGGGACTCGATCCCAGGACCCTGAGATCATGACCTGAGCCGAAGGCAGCGGCTTAATCCACTGAGCCACCCAGGCGCCCTAATTAAAATCTTTTAAAAAGAGAGAGAGAGAGAGAAAAGAAAAGAAATGCATGGCATTTGGTAATTCCTTGCAAAGTCTGTATAATTAATATGACTTGAAAGTTCATTTCAGATTCAACTTGCTGTTACAAAGCAGTGCACTCTTAAAATCCTGTTAAAATTATACTTATTCTTGGGGTGCCTGGGTGGCCTAGTCAGTTGATTTTGACTCAGATTATCACATCGAGTCCTATGGCCTCCCCCACTCAGTAGGGAGTCTGCTTGAGATTCTCTCTCTCCCTCTAAAATAAATAAGTAAATCTTAAAAAATCTATACTGTATACTTATTCTTTAAGACCTAACCCAAAAGTGACAATCTTTGTCATTTTCTCTGCCCTTCCTTTAATGCCCTCAGGTTTTGTCATCTCTCAAATTTCTACACACCCTTTATTAGGGAATTACACTTTAAATATTCTCTTTGGCAGGTAAAAACAATCTTCAAAAGAGCAACCAAATGTCTAAACAAAAAAGGAAATTAGGATATATTAATTACACAAGTCACTGATACAGTAAGAGCAGTGGGTATCAAGGGTTACTTAGAAATCCATGGGGGTGTTTCACAGTGACTGCGGAACCAGAAATGTTACACACCCTGAATTTGTGGAAGAGTCTTGTACATCAAACAACTAGCCTACACCCTGCATGACTCTTCTGCTACACATTCATGTAGGTGAAGTCATCTGAGCTGGAGCCTAATTCTGTTTCATACATTAACAAGGATTTGGGCAATACATTGAGTTTTCAGGGAATGAAACAACCACGGGAATTAAGAGAAGGCTGTACTTTGTTTTGCTTGGAACTTTATGAAGAGTTGTTCAGCGTTTTGGAAAACCAGGTCCCTGACGACACAGCATCCAGCTGTTCTTGCAGCTGTAGACACCGACACGGGCTGGGGAGCACATAGTGGTTCCGCACCATGTCATTCCATCGCTCAACAACGTAGACTGGTTCCTTCCTGATCTCCTTCCGCCCCAAGCGGCCCTCTCTGCCCCATCACTTCTGACATCACTCCTGACAATGACCAATCCAAACCTTTTTACTTTTAGTGTTTGAGGTCATTTACGATCTTCCCTCTTTAGTGCATACTTGACAGCGTGACTAAGCTATTCCCTGTAAATGCCAGACTTGTTCATGTTTTCAAGTGTTTATTCATGCCATTCCTCCTCCAGATAACACCTTCCACCTTTCTCTGTCTTCCTAAATACCACCACGCTCCAGGGCTCACCGAAGGGACCCTTCTTTGATAAACTCTGCCTAGATATTATCTTTCAGTATGAATTGTCCATTACAAGACAGGCTGTTTTGCTACCTGATTGTATTCAATTTAGCATTTCATTTTACAGCCTTATGCTGTTTTCTCATTGTTTCATGTTTTATCTTTCCCCAAGAGAATATAATTTTGAGTTCAGGAACTTTTCTGTACCTCTTTTTGATAGATAATCTATTTTGCAAAGTGATAAGAGATGAACTTTCCCTTTTTGTCTCAGGGTATTGGGGTAAGCCTTCTGCAGAACACTGAACAATGCATAAGAGACTTCAAAGTCTTACAGGTCCTGTATGAGTAAAAGATGCCCTGACCATCAGCTGGTTCACAATGAAAAAATAAACACATCAGTTTTCATCTGGCCCCACCTAAAATTTGTCTTCTTAATGACGATATAGTGAGAATTCACAGAAATTACATGTGTTACCAATTTCACTTTATATCACTTGTAAGGAATACAAGGGCAATTTATGTCAAACAGTTACCATTTCTTAATATTTTCACAATAATGGAAAACATAATAGTAAGACACAAGTATTTAAATCAGGTCCTGAGACAAGCCAACTGAACCCTGATTGCAAGGCTTGGTCTTCAATGGGCGTTTATATCCTGCTAGGCACTATGTCAGCACTTCCAGTAGCTTCCACCAATGGTGCCTAATTATTGCTTTACAACCCAAATTACTAGTGAAGAAAACTGAATGTGAGATATGAGCTACTATAGTTAAATTATAGAAAACATCAGAACCTCCAATATTTAAGACTTAATTTCAGGGGTGCCTGGGTGGGTCATTCAGTTAAGCATCTGACTCTTGATTTCAACTCAGGTCATGATCTCAGGGTCGTGAGATCAAGCCCCAATGCTGAACTCCATGCTGGGTGTGGACTCTGTTTAAGATTCTCTCTCTCCCTCTCCCTATGCTCCTCCCCTCCTCCGCCCTCCCACCCCCACCCCTGCCAACCCCAAGCACACAGTCTCTCTCCCTTAAAAAAAAAAAAAAATTAATTTAAGTCCATTTAAAAGTTATCCATCCCCACCTTTAATTAGTGGAAGGTTTAAAGTAAACTGAAAGTAACTGGCAATACATTCATTTCTGTCTTGAGGTATTAGGAAATCTTTATTGCCTATGAGCATTAGTTTAATTTTTGAACAATAAAAATAAGGCTGAGCAATAAAATATTTTAGTGGTAATAACCTAGCATCATACCTCACTGAAAACTCATGATTATCCGTCATGATATGAATCCATATACAATTAAGTAAATGGAAAAAGAAAAATGAATAGCCAGAAATTTTGAGGTCAAAAGCTTAAGTTTTTATATGGATATGGATACAGGAAAAACATGACTAGGAAAAACTAGAGAAGGGGAATGCTAGAGTAAACCAGCACAACTGAACAGTAAACGACAAACGGCAGCTATACTATGTGCCTCCCTCAGGAGGAAATGCCTCTGAAGAGACAAACGAGCAAGGATGAAAATTGCACACAAGAGATCTCAGGAAACTCGAACTCTGCTAAGATCCTATGTGGCCAACCCCTGAGCAAGCAGATGACAGTGCCTCGGGCACGGGGAGGGCAACACCAAGGGGGAGAGCAAAGGAAATAAGGCCTTATTATGTGCCTCTCAATTCAGAGAGGAAAGTAATAGTTTGTGCCCCAAAGCATTCACATAGTAGTTTTCTGCAGAGACCAAACATAGGACTCTCAGATACACAGCCTTGAGAAAAAGCCATGTGCAACAATTAGCCATGCACTGTAATTTCAGGAATGGTAGAAAGAACCAAGAAGCTTCTTCTCTTCCTTCTCACATCACGAATGTTCTATCAGAGAAAGAGAGAAAATAAAAGACTGAGATTTTCAATATAAAGCAGCTACTCCTTGCTTAGGAAAGCAACCCAGAGTTGCCAAGAAAGCACAGACTTAGAAGACAGCGAATTCTCCTTTCTTTCTGCCTGAAAAACTGTCTAAGTTGTGACATCACTAACTCAATTATGCATGTCTGTGGAGATGCCATTAAATAGGTCGATCTGAGCATTTCAAAGAGATGTGGCGTGAAGCTATTTCTTGCTCAAAAATTTCCACTCATTCACACAACGCACAAATTGCAATGTCAAGGTTGAAAACAGGAAAAAATCACTTGGCTTAACACCAAGTACTTCAGGGCGTTGCAGTTTCTGGCCCTGGCCTGCACAGACCACAGAGAAGACGGATGCCTGGAATGCCACGAGCTGTGCACCGGACGCTACTCAACACCTTCACTAGGGAGGGTAAGTCCTGGGGCACAAACCAAACAATTACAAAACTGGTTAGTTCTAAGAGATCCTGTCTGTTAGGAAATAACACTACTATCGCTTAAAAAAAAAAAAAAAAAAAAAAAAAAGAAGGTGCTTCTTGCTTAAGATTTTATTTATTTATTTGACAGAAATCACAAGTACACAGAGAGGCAGGCAGAGAGAGAGAGAGAAAGGGAAGCAGGCTCCCCTCTGAGCAGAGAGCCTGACGCGGGACTCGATCCTAGGACCCCGAGATCATGACCCGAGCCAAAGGCAGAGGCCCAAACCACTGAGCCACCCAGGCGCCCCAAGAAGCACCTTCTTAAGAAATGCTTCACTACAGACATTCTTGATAGCAAGAGGATGATATTGGGTGGAAAAACACAGATGTCAACCAATGCACTGAAGAGCTGATTCATGAGTTGAACCCAATGTGGACAAGTTTTAGGAATAATTAACCAAGTCATTTCATTTACATCTTATAACTTATGTATGCACATGAGTGACATATGGTAAAAATCTATTTCTAAAGTCTGAGAGCTTTCCCAATAAGTACAAAATAAAAATTCTAAGTGATCAAGCATTGCGTTTAATGGACAGTGGTTTTCTTTTTGTTAGCCATATATAAAATAATGGTGCATCTTAAAATTAAGATATCTTTGATGGATAAAATATGGTAGGCTATGGTAAATACAGAGATATAAATACGTACTTATGATATATGACCCCTGAGGTAAACTCCACAAACACCAAATACTAGAATGATAGAGATTCCCTTTCACACTCAACATGTAAACTAGGGGTCTGTTAATAATTTTTAAAGTAGATTATAAACATGAAGTATACGCTATTCCAAGAAGAGGTTAGTTTCAAATAAAAGTAAGAGTCAATCTTAATCTCACAAAACAAACTGAGGGTTGCTGGGGGGAGGGGGTGTGGGAGAGGGGGGTGGGGTTATGGACACTGGGGAGGGCATGTGCTATGGTGAGTGCTGTGAAGTGTGTAAAGCTGGCGATTCACAGACCTGTACCCCTGGGGATGAAAATACATTATATGTTTATAAAAAATAAAATTTAAAAAAAAAAACTAGGAGTCAAAGGAAATGCAGAAAAATTTATGTGACAACACCATAAATATATGAAAAATACTTTGGTTGCAGCTAAGCTTAGTTCAGGATTAACATCTGAAAGGAAAACCAAACGCCCTGCATCTGCCTCCCCGCGACACATTTCTTGGGTACCTATTAGCAAAAGAATCATGGACTGGAAGGACCCCGATGTTACCTATCAGAGCCTAGAACAGATGTGACTTCTGTGTTCCAAACATTTTAGGTTCAGAGCATGAAGAGCCACATTAAAATACAGGTTTTCTAGTGAAATAAAGTAATCATAATAAGGACAGGGAAAGGCATATTCAACCACTTAAGCAGTAACCATTTCCACAAGACTAGACAGAATTATACCACTTTTCTAAAGCCATCACCTCTCGCATATATTATGAGTTTGTTTCAAATCTGTTCCAGGCCTGATCTTCGGCCCACTTATCCTTTGGGAAGGCCCACACTTGAAGGTCTGACTCCTAGCCTGGCCCCAACCATTCCAGGGTCTTATCCACATGCTGTGTCAAGTCCGACTGACTTCAGAGGCTGCGCTCCATGTGTGGTTACACACATGGCTGAAAAGTTTACAAATGCTGGGCCTTTATTAGAAACCTACATGCACCTAAGCTTTTTTTTTTTTTTTTTTTTTTAAAGACCTTAGAAAGGCTTCAGCAGGGAAGAAATGTGGAAACTGCAACTTACCAAGCAATTCCTCTGAAAACCTGTGTGAGATCTTTGAAAGGATAATTATTCCTACCTTGGAATCCACCTTAGCTAGCTAGTACAACCCTCTGTATACAGCAGACACTCAGTAAAGTTCTAAGAAATTGAATTAAAATGGGAGGAACATGAAGAACAAAAAGCATTCTAGATAGAAGAAGCAGGATGAGTACAGACACCAGGGAGAGCAGGCACAGAAGTTCCAGAAAAAGTAGTATGGTGTGTGAGTGGGAGGAGGAGACTATGCTGAAAAGTTGTGGGGGGCCAGATCACAGAAAGCTTTCACTGTCATGCCAAAAAGTTAGGAGTTTATTATGTAGGAAAAGGGAGTGACAGTGATTAGGGTTGTGCAAGAGCACTGAAGATGCTTTAGAAGGGGGCTGGCCAGAAGCACTATTAAATAAGCTGTTGTGACAGAGAAGAAGGGTGTACGTCCCGAACTAGGGAAACAGCATCGGAAATGGAGAAGCGCCATCAGAGAGCTAAGGCGTCGCTCAAGCAGAACCCACAAAAGTTAGTGGATATGGGGAGAGGAGACTTGAAGAAAATATGAAAGTTTCAAGGTTTATTAAATCTGACAACAGTAAAGTCTATCAACACACAAAGGAAATGAGCGATCCAGGAAGATATGAATCTGTTAGCACAAGTATGAGCATTTAAGCTGAAAGAAATCTCAGCCTGCATCTGAAAATATAAGAATGGGATCCAGACTCAAAAACCAAAGTCACAGCTGCCCAGCTCAACCCTGATAATGGGTGAGATCATAGAGGAAAGAAGCTACTATTGGTAGTTATAAAATATGAGAAATTCTTTATGTTCTGCCCTAGAGAAAACTATATGAATGTGAATGTTTCTTCTTCCTGATAACAAAACTGTCTGACTGATAGTTCTCTTTTCCCCCGACCACCAGAGTGCTTATATGTGTTCAATTCTACAATTATGCTAATCTTTGTATCTGGAAATTTTCTCTTCTCCATTTCTTGGTCTTACCTTAGTTACTTGTTTTACTTGGCCCTGCCTCTTCACTTCTATTTTACTTTATTGCTTTATTTTATATGCCCAATACCTCCATAAATATTTGTTGCAAAAAACAAAACAAGTAAATGAATGAATGAATATGGTTTGTAGGAAGCCACCTCAAATCCTCTGTGGAAAAAACAGGATTTAAAATGTAAATTTAATTTAAACTTAATTTAAAACTTAAATCAAAAAACAGTTTTATTTGCAGGGATGATAGCTAACTTCTTATGAATTACAGAAATGTTTCTCTCCGATTAAGAAAACCTGCAAGATATTAAATGTCTGTGTTTTAAAAGACAAATTAAAGGATAATTAATTTCATTATAAAACAATTTAGGCACACAAAAGATTCTTGCTCTGAAATAAAACTTCTAACAACAGAATAAAAAATTTTTCCTCAAGCAAAAATTAGAAACTTTTGTCAAGGGGCATCTGGATGGCTCAGTCGGTTAAGCGTCTGACTCTTAATTTCAGCACAGGTCATGATCTTAGGGTAAGGAGACTGAGTCTTATGTGGGTTTTATACTCAGCATAGAGTCTGCTAAAGATTCTTTCTCTCCCTGTCCCCCTGCTCCTCCCCCTGCTCATGCATGTGCTCTAAATAAATTAAATATTTTTTGAAAAACTTTCAGCAAGCAAAATCTAACAAAGCATCTCTAATATAATAATGCAAAGCATTAAGAAAACACTATTAGCTAATGTTCAATTTATATGCTTTTTTTTTTTTTTTTTTTTTTAAGAAAGAGGCAGGGAGGTGGGGGGTAGTGGGTTAGAGAAGGAGAGAGAAAATCTTAAGCAGTCTTCACTCCCAGCTCAGAGCCCAATGCGGGGCTCAATCTCATGACCTGGGATCATGACCTGAGCGAAAATCAAGAGTTGGACACAACTGACTGCACACACCCCTATATACCATTTTTTAAAGAAAGAAGCTACTGAAAAAAACAAGTCACACAAGGACAATTCAACAGTCAATGTTGTACCCCGCTCCAAAGAGAGGTGTTTGCTGTGTGTGTGTGTGTGTGTGTAAAATTTAGATATATAATTTAGATATATTATATACATAAGTTATATAAAATATATATATACACACAGTATCTAAATTATAATCTCTTTGTGCTTGTCTTGGTTCTACCTAACAGAAAAGGCCCCTTTCTAAGGTCAGAGACCTCCACTTAATACACTATGATTCCACAAGTCCTGTACATTCTATAGACCACTGATAGTTTGTCCTCCATTCTGGAAAGCCTTAGTGTAAGCTCTGTTATCTCCTTTTAACCACAAGACCAGTTACCAGGTTCTTGTCCTCTTCACTCGCACAGCTCCTTAATGTTCAGGTAGTCGAACACCTTCGTGGAAAATACGCAGGGTAGATCTGAATTTTACATACTTCCCTTCTGCACCAAATGTATTGCTACATTCACCCTCCCACCAGTCTAAACCAAGAAGTATATACGAGTCATTCTGGAGAAATACTACCTTTTAGAAAAACAACCTTCAGTTATAGTCTTCACAATTTGTCCTAAGTGTTGTGCCAAAAAATGCAGCATTTTAAACAGAGCAGGTGTCTTTGCAATCCTTGCAGTGGAGATGATCACTTAGGCATGTTTTGCCACTATTTTTTAAAGTATCATTTACTGAGGAGTCGATGCACTAGACATTTAAAAACCTCTGTTTAGACTTTGTAAAAGGAATTGAGATAATGTATATTAGTTCTGTTCTGCAGACAAGGAAACAAAGACAGAAAGCCATGTAAGTACAAAGGCCCTTGGCTTTTTGTGCTTACAACACTGTGTCTCTGGATAATTCTTCTGTGTTCAAAAAGCTCACCGGTTCAACAGGGTTCTGGGCATCCCCAGTTTTTCAAGATATATTCAGTGAACACCTTCTACCCATGGGCTTAGTGAAGGCTTCTAAGAAAGAGGTGATAGCTGTGTCTTGAAAGGTAAGTAGACTCAAGCAGAAAGTTAGTCATTAATAGAGAGCTGAATATCAAGTGTATGGATCTGAGTATGTTGGAGCCTATAAGACATCAGGATGGTTGGATATGAGAGTCTGAAGCTCACACAGAGTTTAAAATATATTAATGAGTAGTTGTTAGTATTTCATTGACATTTAAAACTTTATGATTATATAGCAAAAACTACAAAACATCATTGAAAGAAGTTAAAGAAGACCTAAATAGATGGAAAGGCATCCTCTACTCATGAAATGCTGGAGAAATGTCTATTCAGATCCTTTGCGCATTTTTAAATTGGGAAATTTGTGTTTTTATTGTTGAGTTATAAGAGTTCTTTATATATTCTGGACACTATTCCTTTATTAGATACATGCTTTGCAAACGCTTTCTCCCATTCTCTGGATCATCTTTTCATGTTCTTACTAGTGTCCTTTGAAGCACAAAAGTTTTCAATTTTAATGAATCCCAATTTATCTAATTTTCTTTTTGTTGTTTGTACTTTTGGTATCATAGCTAAGAAACCACTGTTAAATTTAAAGTCACCAAGATTTACACTGTGTTTTCTTCTTAGTTATTCCATTTAGGTCTTTGATCCATTTTGAGTTAGTTGTGTATAAGGTTTGAGGTAGGGGTCCAAATTCTTTTGCATGTGGATATCCTATTGTCTTAGTACCACTCGCTGAAAGGTCATTCTTTCCCCCATTGAATTGTCTTGGCACTCTTGTCAAAAATCAGTTGACCATCGGAGTGCCTGGGTGGTTCATTTGGTTAAGTGTCCAACTCTTGATTTTTGGCTCAAGGCATGATCTCAGGGTCTTGAGATTGAGCCCTGCATCAGATTCTGTGCGGTCATGGAACCTGCTTAAGACTCTCATTCTCTCTCTCTTGCTCTCTCTCTGCCCTTTCCCCTCCCTCCACCCCTGGCTCACATGTACACACTCTCTCTTAAAAAGCAAAAACAAAAACAAGAACCTGACCATAAATGTAATAGTTTTTTTTTTTTTATTTTGCTTTGTTTGGGGGGGGGGGGAACAGAGGGAAGTAAAGTCACAAGGTAAAAACCTGTAAAGTCATTTTTTATCCTTCTCTTCCCTTACCTAATCCATCAATCCATCAGCAAGTCATGATGACTCTACCTCCAAAATTCATGTAGAATCTACCCTTCTCTCCATTTCCACTGCCACCTCCTAATCAAAGCTATCATCATCACCCACCTAGGCAACTGCAAAAGCTTACTAACCCATCTGTCTGATGTTAATTTGCCTGCCTTCAGACCATTCAGCTATCCTCACAGCATCTACCAATAATGGGAATAAAATGTGAGCCACATAAATCACTCTGAATTTTCTAGTAGCAACATTACTTAAAAAAAAAAAAGGAAAGAAACAAGTAAATTTAACAGTCCATTTTAATTTAGTCCAGTCTCTCCAAAATATAATTATTTCAATATATAATCAATATAAAAAATTAATGAGACAATTACATTCTTTTGTTCATACCAAGGCTTTGAAATTTGGTGTGTATTTTATATTTATACCACATCTCTACTCAGAAGCTTAATTTTCATCAGAAAGAACTGATCTATATTTAATGTTATAAATGTATAGTTGAAAAAGTATCAACATACTTAAAAGTTTTCCAATAACTGAATCAATTCTGCTTTTAAATTCAGGTTAAAAATTACATAAAGTTGAAAATTCAGTTTCTCAGGAGTGTTAGCCACTTAGGGGTGTGACTATAATTTTTTTTAATATTTTATTTATTATTTATTTGTCAGAGAGAGAAAGAATGAGCAGGGGCAGCAGCAGACAGAGGAAGAAGCAGGCTCCCCACTGAGCAAGGAGCCCAATGCAGGACTCAATCCCAGGACCCCAAGATCAGGACCCAAGCCCAAGGCAGGCACTTAACTAACAGCTACCCAGGTGTCCCTGGGACTACAATCTTAAACAGCACTTACCTAGAGTAATCTTGTTTAGATATAAATCAGATTATGTCACTGTCCTGATAAAAATCCTTCCTTCAGTTGCTTACCATTGTACTCCAGGCAAAATGTAAACTATTTTTTTACACCAACAAAGTACACCTAAACTCTCTTCTGCTACTTTTCCTTCCCATACTTCCCCCTAGCCCAACTTACCTTAAATTCCTTCAACACCAAGAGCTCTTTGACACCGTAGAGACTTAACACATACTGTTCCTTCCGTATGGAATGCTTTTTTGTAGCTCTTCCATACCTGATTCCTTTTCCTTCAGCTGAATTATCACCTGATCAGACAGTATTCCTTGATCAACCTATAAATAATGTCCCTCTCTGTCATGCTCTAGGACTGTGTCATGATCATTTCTGTCATGGGATCCATACTGAGTTATAATTATACACTTTTGATTTGCTTGTCATTGATTTTTCACTATATCACACCTTCTTCCATGACGGGGGTGTATGTTCACTTATTAATGCCTTTCTGCTACCTAAGACAGTGCCTGGCACACAGAGATTTTAATAAGCAACATCACATGCTCCAGATAATCAGTATGAGAGGCTGAAACGTCTCTATTGTATTTGTTGGCTCATTCACTCAATATTTATTCAGAAGTTACTATGTGCCAAATGTGAACCAGGCTCTGCCCTCAAGAAGTTCATAATTTAATGATAGAAGTAGGTAAAATAAGTCAATACAATGTAGTAAGTATAACATTAGAAAACTACTCACAGTTATGATGCCTAGAAGAGGGACAAGTAATGGGAAAGATGAGAAAGTAGAAGGTAGCTGAGGTATCCAAGAGAAGAAGAGGGAGGAAACTTGAGTTGCAGAAATGAGGAGCTGGCCTGGTGAAGGAGCGCGTGGTTCCTTATAAAGGGACTCATGTGAAATAGGCAAAGAAAAGTGAAACAGCAGGTGAATGTGCGCAGGGCATGAAAGGCAGCTGCATCCAAGCATAACAGCTAACCTGGAGAGGCGGGGTCGTGCAGGACCTTTAATGTCATGCCAAGAAGCTTGGATTTTATGCTGTCGGCATTAGGAGCTGAATAGTTTTCACCAAGATAGTGACATCATTTTATTTTAATTCCATATCTAATCATGCTATGGCTGTGTGGAAGCTAGGTTGGAGGGTTACAGATGGTGAAAGCATGAAGTCCATTGCTATGGTCCAGAAGATGAACGATGCCAACTTGAACTCAGTGGTTGTAGGAATTAAGCATAGGTGATCAATTTTAGAAATACTTAGTAAAATAAGCTGTTTAAGAATCATCAGTGACCGTGGCAAGGGCAGTTTCAGTGTCCTGATGGGAATGGAAGACACATTTCATTCCTTATCCACAGCTGCAGAAATCGCAGGAATTGTGGAAGTCGTAATTACGAGCTCCCAAATCTGGTTGCTTATTAGGAGCACCAGGAGAACTTCTGAAAAATACAGATTATGCTGGGTTAATTCCACACCCACTGAATCAGTCACCATGAGTCAGGCCCAGGAACATTTATTTTGACAAGTCCCCTTTAGTAAATCTTACACAAAAATCCATATATTTGCCTTGGGAGATGCTGGAATGAACCAGTCTCTCAAGTATATTTAAACCTTGTAATTCAAATCTATTTGACTCCCAGGTTCAGACACCAAGAGTTCAGAAAGTAAAGGTTGTAAAGACCAGGAAGGAGCTAAGCCAACAGCAGAAGAGGGCAGAGGTTAAATGGGAGAACCCTAAATAGATTTACAGCATTAAGAAAATGGCTAGAGAAGTACAGATGAGAGACGGGAAAACTAAAAAACTAAGGCACCTGGGCTAAGAACATTAGTATATCAAGCTAAGAGCATCAGTTCATCAAACACAGTGAATTCTATCTCATAAGTATAGAATATAAATCTCTAGAGATGCCTGGCTGGCTCGGTCAGTAGAGCGTGCAACTCTTAATCGTGGGATTGTGAGTTTAAGCCCCACATTGGATGTTGAGATTACTTAAAAATAAAGTCTTAAATACACACATCTTACTAAAAGCTGTGATCTTTGACTCCCAGTCCTAACCCATCTGAAGTCGGGTCAACAATTTAATTAGTGAAAACTCAATAAAAATTAAGTACCTAAAACCAAACTGTACAAGACGCTGTGGGGAATACCAATAAGGAGTTTGCGGTCTGCCTCGGGGGCCAAAACCCTATGTAAATCAGTCAGAAACCTCGAAGTGCCAAACAACATGGAACCTACCCTAAAGTCATCAAGAGGTCAGAGAAGGCTGCAATCTGGCCTCTGACCTCTGCCTCTGGCCCTATCTCAACTGATCAAATTCTTCCTCTCCAATGCTCATTTCAAACCCTAGCTCTTTCATGAAATCTTTCCTGGACTGTCCAAAGAGATGTGACATTTTCTTTTAAAGATCTAGAACACTCTGTAACTCTAAAGGCCCCCAAATTCTGTCTGCGCTTCCGTTCCCAGTAACAAACACAGAACTGTTGCCACATGATAGACGCTGTCGTGTTTTCCCTGTATTAACTAATATAATCCCCACAGCTACTCTATGAGATAGGTTCTACTATGACCTCACTGTACCGATGAGGCAGCCTAGGCACCAAGAGGGTCAGTGATTTCTGACGGTAAGAGAAGTGTGTAAGCGGGAAGGCTGGGATGTGAATGCAGGCGGCCCGGCCCCAGAGACAGCATGTTCCTGAGCTCAACACTTCACGGGTTCTGGAGCGCACTCTACATGAGTCTACACTAGAGTCTGTTGAGCGCAAATACTTCTTAACCGCCTTTTCATCCCGAAGAAAGCAAACACCTGTCGACGGCTGGAATTCCTTCGGTCACAAAAGATCGTGCTCTGCCCAGCCATGCTCGTTCCTGGGTAATCAGGAACAGAAAAGATGAGAAAAGTGAGAAGAAAATACATTGCAGAAGAGCGGAAAACGAAAGCTACATAGGTAAGATGTTTTGAAAATCACATAGAGACCTGAGAAGCCGGGTGGTAACTGCACGTTCCTGGGGACAGTGACCTGAAAGCTGCAGGTTGGAAAATTCATCTGAGAGCCGCAATATTAGCATGGAATGGATGAGTGAGAAATGGAGGAAATGGGGAGCACAATGCTGTCAGAGTTCTCCAGATGCAGTGGAGGACCTGGACTAGAATGTTCTGAATAAGGAAATTCCAATCTGTATTAGATTTAGGAAGAGGATTTTAGAAATGAAAAAGAAGACTAAATGAAATTTTTTCGGTGAGTTTTTAGGCTAGTACACCACTGGAAAAAAGGTGGATTGTTAAAGCAGATTTTAAAATCAAGCTGTTATTCCATTTTTTTAAAGATGTTATTTATTTATTTGACACAGAGAGAGAGCACAAGCAGGGGGAACAGCAGGCAGAGAGAGAAAAAGGCTCCCCACCGATCAAAGAGCCCAATGCGGTGCTGGTTCCCAGGACCCTGGGATCATGACTTGAGCCGAAGGCAGATGCTCAATGGACTGAGCCACCCAGGTGCCTCCAAGCTGTTTTCCACCTTTTTTTTCCCCAAAGAATACAATTTATCACTATACAATTTTATTCAGAGCTGCTTCATGGAACTAGACATTCTGTGAGGGATTCCAGTTTTTTAACATCCACAACTATTTTCTGAAGGCCTGGAAAGGCTGGACCCAGGGAGGTCTTAACCCGTTTATATGTCTGACACTTTTTATCTACTTAGAAATAGTCTATAGAAAACATACTTTCTTTTTTTTTTTTTTTTATAGCCAGTTTGCTCTCTGACACCCAGCAATCCAAATCATAGACTTTAAGTTATAAAGAAACTTCAAAGGCCTTTTGCTCAATCTGCCTCCCATCTACACCTTGCCAAGGAACCAGTCAAGTCTTTCATCCCTGGCCTCTACCCTTCTGGTGATGGAAAACTTGCTGCTTCACAGGAAACTCATTCCATTTCTTAACTCTTCTGTTGAGCACTCTCCCTTACATTAAGCTTAAACCTGTCTGCCTGTAACTGTCACCCACTTGTCCTGTGTCTTCCAGGGACATTCAGTCGATCTAATCCCTCTCCAATTAACAGCTCCTCAAATATTTGGAGACAACATCATGACACCATCAACTACTTTCTAACAAATGCATCACATAAGAATCATTAGCCTGGGGATGCCAGGGTGGCTCAGTCGGTTCAGTGTCTGCCTTTGGTTCAGGTCATGATGGAGTCCTGCACTGGGTTCCCTGCTTGGTGGGGTGTCTGCTTTTCCCTCTGCCTGCTGTTCCCCCTGCTTGTGCTCTCTCACTCACTCACTTGCTCTCTCTCTGATAAATAAATGAATAAAATTTTTAAAAAATTGTTATCTTGATTATCCTCATAATAATAGCACAGTGCATATCAAGACTTGTATCCTACTGGGTCACCAAGTTCTCTGAAGGAGCTGTTCAATACAAAGAGCCTCACAGAGTTTCTGGCATATAGTAAACTCTCCAAATATGACCGTAAATGACTCAGTGAATGAGTAAATCCATCCGCAAATAGAATTTTCAAGCATATTCTTTCTCGACTGTTTTATCATCTACCAACAACCAAACAAGTTTATTAAATTCTCTCTTCCGCAAAAATCAAATAAACGTCATATGAAGAAAATATTAACCCAGAAATAATCTGGCAGGTATTCAGGTAAATGGAACATCTTAACAAGTAAAAACCATGATGGGGAAGACAATTTTTATCATATATCCTTTTGAAAGGTCTAAGTTTTTAACATATGTACCTATTCTTTTTTTTTTCGATTAAAACATAGTTAATTTAGCAAAATAAAAATAATAAAATTATCTCCATTTTAGGTCGCCTAGTGGAATACTATGGTATAGTGGGAATTGTGCCTTCTGTAAAAAAAGATCTGTCCTACCACCCAAGTATAGAATCATCAAATAAATGAGTAGAAATAACATCAGATTTAATCTAGTGCAGAGGCATTCAACAACTTTGAGAACAACTGTAGTAAAAAATAAATTTCATATTGCAGCATGATATACACATGCAAGTATATAACTAACACAAAAGTTTCCCAATTATGTATAGTATTTACTATTACTACTCGGGATATACTCTGATATCTTTTAAAAGCTGTCACAACCCATTAAACTGATATCATGTCCTGCTAATAAGTCATACCCACGGTTTGAAAAACACAGACCTAGTCCAACACCCATTTATTGAAGAAGGTACAATTCAGCTTGGATAAGTGCTGTGCCCGGAATCGCACTGCTCATTCATACAGTGTTAAATGAAAATGAGAGATGAAATGTAGCTCCTGACTTCATGGAAACTGCAAAGAGTTGGGCAGACAGACAAGGCAAACAACTATGCAGTAAGATCCTTGTTTAGGAAGGTTATGAACAAGGACCTGGGGAGGGGCCTCTAAATCAGACAGGAAAAGCTGAGGAAGACCAGCAAGGTGATGGTTATACTGGGCTAACCCCAGCTCTCAGTGCTTTCCCCCACGGTGCCTCAGCTTACCTAAGGCAATCCTTTAAGAAACATCCATCTCAAACTAAATAACTCACGAATACTCCTAATTCCCTCAGCAGTTAAGATTTCCTCTGTTTTTCTTCTTGTCTCCCTACAATATAGCAGACCCTCACACCCAAACTAAGCAAGACTTCCTCTTTCCCACTCCCGCCCTTGTTCTTGAAGCGAAGAGACTCATAACCCTTCTACCATTTCCCTTCACCAACAACTTCGGGGGAAAAAATCCCTGAGGAAACTATAATATTGATCATAGATCAATGAAATGAAGTATTCCCCCCCCATAGTTTCAGATGTTTTTTGTTAGGACTAAGTAAAGAGATCTTGTAAAGTTTCTTAAATTGAATTGAGTATTCAGAAAACTTTCAGTCTAGATAAAAGACTTAGACTAGTAGCCATTAAATGGGTTCTAGCACCAATTCCGGTGTGAGGAGGGACGGTTCCAAAACCAACAAACCAACAAGCAATGCTCTGGACACTAGCTAGGTGTCATACAATTCAATCAATTCTGATGCCATACCCAGAGGTAGTATCAGATTCCAAAGGTTGAGGGCTCAGTGCCACAAGGTTGTACCCCAACACCTCAAATGCCAATCTGAATCTCCTTGGGCTCAATTCATTTGCTAGAGTGGCCCATAGGACTTAGAGAAACATTTAACTTACTAAATTACCAGTGTATCATAAAAAGATATAACTCATGAATAACCAGATGGAAGATATGCATAGAGCAAGGTATGGGGAAAGGGCGAGGTGCTTTCATGCTCTCTCCAGGTGATACAGACTCCCTAAATGTTCATGTGTTCATCAACTCAGGAGCTCTCCGGACCCAGTCCTTTGGGGTTTATGGAGGCTTCATTGCATAGCCATGACTGATTAAATCATTGGCTATTGGCAACTGATGCAACCTCAACCCTGTCTCTTCTCCCAGGAAACTGGGGGAGAGGGCTAAAAATTCCAACCCTCTAATCACGGGGTTAGCTCCACCGACAAGCCGCCCCCATCCTTAGGTGGTTTCCAAGTGACCTCATTAACATAACAAAAAGACACCTTTCTTATTCTCAACACAGGAAATTCCAAGGGTTTTGCAAGCTGTAAGACAGGAACCATGGATGAAGGCCAAAAAATTTGAGAAGTATATTTTGGTCATATGAAATAAAATCTTAAAAAAGGATGGAGGCGCCTGGGTTGCTCAGTTGGTTGAGCATCTGACTCTTGATTTTGGCTCAGGTCACGATCTCAGGGTTCTGAGATGGATGAAACCCCACACTGGGCTCCACACCCAGCACAAAGTCTGCTTGTCCCTCTCCCTCTGCTCCTTCCTCATCCCCGCCCCCACTCAAATAAATAAATAAATAAAAATCTTAAAATTAAAAAAAGAAACATATTTTGGTCATATGAATGATCAAATAGATATTTTTCTTATAAATCATATTATCACTGCCATCATTCACTGAAGGCATATTATGGGTCGTACACTATACATTATCAGACTTAGAACTCACATGCACATAAAAAAATCAAGTCAGTATTTCCTATGCCTATACTGCAGATGAGGAAATTAAATCCCAGGGAGGTTCAGGGCCTTGCCGAGGAACACGCTACTAACAAAAGTCAGAGGTGGGACTGAAACCTTCAGTGATCAAAGCCTACACTCTATTACGAGGATATGATGAGTCCTTTCAAATATTGGCTTTTTGAGATTGAAGAAAAGAAATACCATAAATAAGATTAGTCACCCATCAAATTACTAATTAAATGGATTTGTCTTTTCAATTCCAAGCCACCGAAACAAGACAATGAGGTCCTACCCACTTCTAATAGGTATGTATGTGTTACTCTTGGGTATATCATGACCTTGAAGCAGTGGGAAATGAAAATGAGACACTGTCACAAAAGAGCGCTGAGGCACCCAGTTTAAATTCTAGAAATAGAGGACTTTTAGCAGGAATGTCAGAGAAAAACAAGATCTAAATCTGTCCTGTATCATTCATATAATCCATGGATTAAATACATCCTCCTTTTCCTCAACAACTATCTTGCATTTCTAATCAATTAACATTAAGGATATAACACAATATTAAAGCTGATTGAAATTAATTATTAAAATAATTCCTATGATATTGATGGGCCTCACTCTAAGAATACAAACAAAAAAGTAAAATATGAAGCAGGCAAAACTGAAGGGTGAGGATTTGCTACCCAACACTTTTATTTTACCAAAAAGTTCACCATTTCTTTTTTTTTTAAAGATTTTATTTATTTATTTGACAGACAGAGATCACAAGTAGGCAGAGAGGCAGGCAGAGAGAGAGAGGGGGAAGCAGGCTCCCCGCTGAGCAGAGAGCCCGATGCGGGGCTCGATCCCAGGACCCTGG
>NC_081566.1:3559176-3572285 GCF_022355385.1 Mustela nigripes | reverse complement strand
AGGGGGAAGCAGGCTCCCCGCTGAGCAGAGAGCCCGATGCGGGGCTCGATCCCAGGACCCTGAGATCACGACCTGAGCCGAAGGCAGAGGCTTTAACTCACTGAGCCACCCAGGTGCCCCAAGTTCACCACTTCTTAAAATAGCAAACTTTCCAGATTTATATTATTTACTTATCCTCAACTTTTCAGAAGCTTTCCTTGGTTTAAGCAAGGTCTATCAGTGACCATCCCGGGCACAACTTTCTAGATACACCCACCTGGTGGGAAAAAATTAATCATGGGTGAAAACATCCACTATTTCATTTAGTCTCTCCCTGGGCCTGTCTGTTTCCTGAAAGTCACAAATACAGTAACGCATACTGTCTCGGCCAAATTACCTGCTCTAAGCCTAACCCTGACAAAAATCCTCCTCCCTGTTTCCTTCCTCTATTGTATCCGGGGCGGGGGGGGGGGGGGGGGGGGGGGGGGGGGGGGGGGGGGGGCAGGAGCACGCGACATCACTGCTGGTCCGCTATCGGGTCAAGTAATGGAGGGAAAATCGCGGCGTAAAGACTGGTCCAGTGGAAAGTAATGGAAAGAGGAGGGGCAGCGTGAGGATTAGAGGGAGGCACTGAAACAGTAAGAGGAGGAAAAGAAGATGATGACCTGAACGGGGCTCCCAGCTCTGAACGCCAAGGTCCAAACTCAGCTCTGATTCTGTTTTCGACCTTGGGCAAATCTTTTGGTTTCTCTGTATCCTAATGTAGCTCCAGGAAGTCAGCAAAGAAATGAAGACCGAAGAAAGCTTCTCACAGAACCTAGTGAAATGCCCGTCCTTGCTACCGATAAAAAGCGAAGCTGAGCTACCTCTGACAAAACAGAAACAAAAGCACCAACGTGGTATTAATAAACCCTCTAATTTGTCAGAATAGTGTTTACCTCAAGAAATGCAAATGAGCAAATGAGCGCCAACCGCCTTCCTTTGCCTCCCCCACTTCTGAACAGTCTCGACAGATTCCACTCTCAGGTTTGCCTTCAGAACATTTTCCCAGACATTTTGTCTTCAATTGATTTCACCACTTTAACTAACTGCCTTACTCTTTAAAAAACAAAAACAAACAAACTAATAAACAAAAACCCTCCTGTCCCTTTGGCCTTACCCCCCTGGGGGTCCTTACAGAGCCACTGGCCCAACCCGTCCACTGGTGCTTCGCCCTCACTGCACCCAGTCATCTACTTAATCTCTCCGAACTCTTCTCCCTCCTACTCCCGCCTCAGGCCGTCTCCAGTGCACAGTGTCTCCCTGTGATAAGGCAACAGTCTAAACTCACTGCTGTGCTGTGCAGTCAGACCCCGAGACACGGGTAACCAGCTCCCCACTTCGACACCGATACTTTAGGACCTGCAGCCTTGAGTTGAAATGACACCGGGAACTCCCATATTGTCTACTTTCCTCCTTTATCCCAATTCAATTTCAGAATTGTGGATTTTCAAGGGTTGTTTTTTTTTTTTGTAAAAATTAATTGATACAGTATAAATTATTTTGTCCCAGTTTGCGTTATACCCAACTGCATTTATTTTACAAAATGACTTGAAGGTTGAGATCTCATACCTTACGTTGTCAGTTCTTTTTATACATACCGCAGTTTCTGGGCATTCACACTTCCTGCTGTGGCCTCACCCAGTGTAGTCAGGGCTCCAGAAACACATGTTCATTGACTTGACTTGCTCCTATTTCTCAAGAGTACCAACAGGAGTCCTATCCAAGGCTAAATCTCAGCTTGGCCACCTACTAGCCATGTGACAGTCCACAAATGACTCGTCTCTAGCCCTGAGTTTCTTCGCCTATCAACATGGGGATGTGAAAACGGACCAAGTAAAGAAAGCATGGAAAGCATACTAACGGTGTCGTTGCTAGTAGCTAAACAGACACAGGCCTCCTTCTTGCTTCCACTTTATAAAAATGTGTTCAGTATTATATAATCCACCAGGATTTTTAAGTGAATGCTAAGGGGCACCTGGATGGCTCAGTGTTAAGCACCCCACTTTTGATTTCAGCTCAGGTCACACATTCAAGGTAGTGGTATTCTTTCTCTCCATTTGCGCCCCCCACCACCAAAATGTCTTTAATTAATTAATTAATCAATTAACACTGAAAGTCTGAGAAATTACAAAGCAGACTTAGAGCCAGACAAAACTTTGGTCATACAGAAAGATTGGATTATTCTATAGAGTACATTAGTTCAGGGCTCTCTTGACTTGGTTCTGGTGAGAGAGAAAAAAAAATCATTTATTTCTTTCAGCTGCTTGTAGTATCCTCAATATCAAATAAATTATAGTAATAAAAAAATAATTCCATTAGCCCTAACAAAAGGTACTACTACCTAAGACAAACACCTAATATAATAAATGTATGTTCCACTGGTAGATAACCCAATAGCCTAAACGCTAGCATAATAGCATAGCTAACTATTAAGTTTCCATTCCTCGAAAGTTCTGGACGACTGCCTATCCAAATTCAATCTTAAAGAAGTTAATCGACTTCATTTTTTGATATCTGTCAATCAAAAGTAAATTTCACAACAGAGATATCCTATCCAGTCCAATTTACCTAGTTATATTGCTTCTCAGATACTACTAATAAAAAAGAATTAAGTTGACTTTGGCACTTAAAACCTACCAACTATAAATCTGTGATAACATTAAGTATATTATGTATGTTAATTCAGCAAAAATGTCTTTGTAATTTCAGGTTTTAGCAATTCATTGTTGGATGAAGAAAGTTCATGTGTCTGATTTTTTATTTAAAGAGACTCTTGGGAGGGGCATCTAGGTGGCTCAGTGGGTTGGACCTCTGCCTTCCGCTGGGGTCATGATCTCAGGGTCCTGAAAGAGAGTCCCGTGGCGGACTCTCTGCTCACCGGGGAGCCTGCTTCCCCCTCTGTCTCTGCCTGCTGCTCTGCCTGCTTGTGATCTCTCTCTCTCTGTGAAATAAATAAAACCTTTAAAAATAATAATAAAATTTAAAGATTTTTTAAAAAATGGACTCTGGGGAACCATGAGCGCAATTTTCAAAAATTATCACACCTTATTTGTTAGCACTCATTTACCTAATAACTTTAACACCTAGAACCCATTTGTTGAAAAATATTCACTAATTCAGATGCTTTGATATTTAAAAAAATACTTTCCCTCAATACGATCCTATTTCTGAATTAAGAAGTCTTACTAATATGAATGCTTCTGTGCCTAATCTCATTTGCAATAGAGAACTCTTCCCTCCTCAATTTTTAACTACTTTCCTGAAATCAGTCAAAGAACTTAAGAATAGTGTCTATTGGGGCACCTGAGTGGCTCAGTGGGTTAAAGCTTCTGCCTTCAGCTCAGGTCATGATCCCAGGGTCCTGGGATTGAGCCCTGAATCAGGCTCTCTGCTCGGTGGGGAGCCTGCTTCCTTTCCTCTTTCTGTTTGCTCTCTGCCTACTTGTGATCTCTGTCTGTCAAATAAATAAATAAAATCTTAAAAAAAAAAAAAAAGAAATGTGCTCCCTCAACATAGTCACTTTAAAAAGAGTCTTTTTTTAATCATTAATCACAAAACCTATGCTACTTGTACAAAAATCAAGTCTATTTAACATTCAGACTAGAATAAAATGATGTGGAATTTCTCTGCCTATATAATTAGCATTGAAGAACTAATTTTTTTTAAGATTTTATTTATTTATTTGACAGGCAGAGATCACAAGTAGGCAGAGAGTCAGGCAGAGAGAGAGGAGGAAGCAGGCTCCCCGGTGAACAGAGAGCCCGATGTGGGACTCCATCCCATGACCATGGGATCATGACCTGAGCAGAAGGCAGAGGCTTAACCCAATGAGACACCCAGGTGCCCCGAAGAACTAATTTTTTTAATTTAATTTTTTTTCAGTGTTCCTAAATTCATTGTTTATGCACCATATCCAGTGCTCCATGCAATACGTGCCCTCCATAATATCCACCACCAGGCTCACCCAACCTACCCCCAACCCGCCGCCAAAACCCTGTTTGTTTCTCAGAATCCACAGTCTCTCATGTTTCGTCTCTCCCTCTGATTTCCCCCAACTCCCTTCTCCTTTCCATCTCCTAATGTCCTCCGTGTTATTCCTTACATTCCAGAAGTAAGTGAAACCATATGATGATTGACTCTCTCTGCTTTACTTATTTCACTCAGTATAATCTCCAGTCCCGTCCATGTTGATACAAAAGTAGGGTATTCATCCTTTCTGATGGAGGCATAATACTCCATTGTATATATGGACCACATCTTCCTTATCCATTCATCCATTGAAGGGCATCTTGGTTCTTTCCACAGTTTGGCGACTGTGGTCAGTGCTGCGATGAACATTGGGGTACAGATGGCCCTTCTTTTCCCTACATCTGTATCTTTGGGGTAAATATCCAGTAGTGCAATTGCAGGATCATAGGGTAGCTCTATTTTTAATTTCTTAAGGAATCGCCACAGTGTTTTCCAAAGTGCTACACCAATCTGCATTCCCACAAATAGTGTAAGAGGAAAACTAATGTTTTTAACAAGTATATCATCATAAAACATTTACACATTAGCAACTAGTACAGTTTTCTTTTAATACCTCCATAAGCAAGTTATATGTGCTCTAAACACATACTTAAATAAACAACCCAATTACATGCTACAGCTCCCTTCAAGAATGTCTAATATGGTAAAGAAGAGTACTTATCCTTTAACTAATATTGCTTCTGCCCAAGAGGTTGCCTCAAATCTTCTGTGAAATGAGGCAAGGTAGACATAAATAAATATGAATAAGAGTATTAATGTGGCAGCTTCTTGTTCACTGAGGTGGTGATTGATCAAACAAAGAAGCTAAAAGTATTTATCAGAGGTTCGGTAAATCTAAGTAAGGCGGGAACAACATGGTACAAGTGTTTTAGGGTACAGGTATGGAACCTAGACACCCCATGCTTGGATCTATCCTAGTTCTAGTGGTCTTATCTCAAATTAGATCAGCCATGAGCAAGTTACTCAAACTCTCTAAATCTCGAATTTCTTCTTCCATAAAATGAAACTCATAAGAGTACCTTCCTTTGTGAGGCTTTAAGAGTATTAAATGAGATTACCCACTTATAACCTCTTAGCATAGCAAGCTCTCAATAAATGTTAACCACTATCATCATCATCTCACTGCACTGTTAAAAAAAAAAACTTGGATATGAAAGTAGTTGAGTAAATTCAGTTCTTCCACACACAAACCAGACAAATGGGCAGAACCCCAGTCCAGATGATGAACCCCTCTATTCACACCATGGGTTTCAGCTTCTACTCATTCAACCTTACGCTGCCTCTCACTGCCAGTCTATACCTCATCTGAACAACCAAAAGAACAATCTGGTTCCTCATACTATATTACATTAATATGTAAATTCATCACTTCAGAAAGAAAATCACAAACAAGCAGTTCATTCATGACTCATTTTATCTAGAACAATCTCAAACTTGTCACCCCAAAATTGGATTTTACAGCTACAGTTAAATGAAGTAAACACATTCACAACCATTCATTCAGTGGTATCAGGAAAAAAAAATCAATATAAACTATCTGAGAAAAGAAAATAGCCTATTAAATACGGATTGTTAAATATTGAGGAAAATGCATCATTATTTTGAAGAGAACAAGCTTAAATGAGAGCAAACACAGGCAACGACCCCTTGTTTTATGACTACATTCAGTAACTGCACAGACGCCAGAGTCTTAAAATGAAAAAACAGCTCCATGTAAAAGAAGAAAGTTTCATCCTTAAAGGAAAGGGCCTTATCTTTACTGCAAAATTTCTGGATAACAAAAAGATAAAAGGTTACAGTGGAATAGGAGTAGTTTTTTTTTCTGCCTAGGACCAATCTCCTTTCAAAATTGAGAACTCCTTTTTCCCTAAGGTTGGTTTATAATTAGAAATTAGATTCCTCAATAATTCAATGACTGAAACCTTTATTAAAGTCAAATGACCTTTTTAATTAATTTTTTTCAAATATATAAGCTCTGCTAGGCAAGTGTCGTGTCTACAGATAATAAAGCCTTTATATATTTATTAAATGAGAATTTCCCTCTATGTTCATCCTTTGATTTGATATTTTAACACTAATTAATTATTGGTAAAACCTTTTAATAAAGTATAACAAAGTATTAATGTGTTTTGCTAAATGCTCTGATTTGTATAATGCTTATAATATCTGTATTTTTCATTTTATCATGAAAAATATTTCAGCCAAAATAATTTACTCTTCTATTCTCTTTTTTTGAAATTGTCATTTTAAAAGACTATAGCTAGTGAGGGGAAATGTATGCAATTTTATTATAGTACTAAGAAGTGTGTCAGGACAGAATTAAGATACATGCCTAAAACTGACATTAGGTTCAAAAGCTCTTGACACAAACAATGCATTTATAATACAGGCCCACCCAAGTAAATATATTAAGGATGCATAAAAATATGGTAATCGCATTTGAATTAGTCACTATTTTAATCTTTAAGTATTTGTTTTAAAAACACCAAGTAGTTAAATGACGATTAAGGTACCATGCTAAATGTCCTGGAGTTTGAAAATTCAAAAATCCATTGTCCTCGAACCTCACTTTCCCTATGGAGGCCACTTTAAACTTAGTGAATGTCATTGCCAATAAATCCAAAAACAATAAACCCCTAAGTATCTGACTGCCCTGGGTCTATGTTTGACATCCCACTCACCCATCACTCCACCATCAGTCTAAGATGACGTATGCAAAATGCTTTACCCTCACTTTTCTCATCACTCAAATGGTAAAACCAAAGTGAAGTGATTAAGACACTTACGCAGAGACTGCAGCCAATGGTCCGCAATTTTACTTTTTTATTAGGATTCGAAGCTTCGTAGCTCCTACAAGGGGGAAGGAAGAGCGCCGCGGGCCGACAGGGCACCCGCGGAGGGGAACAGGCGCTTCGCAGACCCTGGGCGACGCGGGGTCCGGAATCCCGCACGCCACCGAGCACAGACGGACAGACAGAAAAAGGGACAGGCACGTTCTGGACGTCAACGCACTTCAGCAGCCCCGAAGCCGCGTGCGGACCGCCGTGCCGTCCCCGCTCGGGCCGCGGTCGCGCTGCTGCCGGCCCCCGGTTGGCCGCGGGAGGCACAGCGGCCCGGAGCGCTCCCCGGGCCCTTCTGGGCTAGTGTCTGCCCTCCCGGGCGAGGCCGTTAAGGTGACTCAGTCCCTCGCGAAGCGCCCGCGGGAGCGATGCTGACTCCCGCCTCGGAAATCAATCCTCTCGCTTTCTGGGTCGAGGGCGGCGCCGGAATCGGGACTCAGCGCCGGGTCTCGAAGACCCGCCGGACCGAGCCGCGCGCCGGGACCACAGCGCGGGGGGAGGGGCGCGGGGAGCGCGCGGGGGGACGCGGGTCGGCTCCGAGGCGGGCGGGGATGACACGGCATCCGGGCGGCGCGAGGGCGCGCTCGCCCGCTCGGTCCGCGGCCAGAAGCGCGGGAGGGAGTAGGTGCGGCCGCGGACGCCGCCGCTGTCCGCGACGCTCGGGGAGAACGCGGGGCGGCGCGGCCCGGGAAGCTCCGCACGACAAACGGCTCCTTTCTCCGCGCACCGCGCCTCCCCGGCCGGGGGCAGGCACCGCGGTCTGCACAGCGGCCAGCGCAGCGGGGCCGACAGCCGCGGCGGCGAGGGCAGCAGCTCCCCGGGGGGCGGGGGCGAGCCCCAGAGGCTGGCGGAGAGCCGCGGGGAGGCGGACGGGAAAGGAGGGGTGCGGCGCCGGGAGAGCGGGCGAGACGGGGACCGGGGCGCCCCCGGGCGCGCGACGCATCCCGGCTGCCCGAGGCGGGCGCGCCGGGCGGGGGGAGCGGCTCGCGCGCGGACCCCTCCCCCGGCTCCCCGGCCGGAGGACGCGGAGGAAATGGCTTTGTATCGCAGGATGAAAGACAGACAGCGGGGCCGGCCGCCGCGGGGGGGGCGGAGGATGCCCGCAGCCGGGACGACCCCGCCCGCCCCACGGACGCCGCCGCTCGGCCCTCGTTCCGCCCGCGCCGCGGCTCGGCGCTCGGGCTCCCGCCGCCCCGGCGCGCTCCGGCGGCCCCGAGCGGGGTCGCCGGCCCCGCCCCCCGCGCCCCGCGCGCTCACCTGCCCACGAAGTTCTCGAGCACCGAGCTCTTGCCCGCGCTCTGGCCGCCCACCACGGCGATCTGCGGCAGCTCCAGCAGGCAGCTCTGCCCCAGCGCCGAGAAGGCGTCCTGCAGCCGGTTCACCAGCGGGATCAGCTCCTCCATCTCCCGGTTCCCCATCCTGCCAGCGCCGCCGGCCGCACGCCGGCTCCCGCTCTCCTCTGCGACCTGGCGGGGGAGCTGGGGCCGCGCCGCGCGAGCCGCCCCTGCCGCGCCGGGTGCTGCCAGCGGGTTCCAGCGCCGACGTCGGACCCCGCCGCGCGCCCGCCGCTCGGCTCTGACAGCTCACGGCCCGCAGCGCGCCTGCGCGGGCGGGAGGGGCGTGGCCTGGCGGCTCGGCCGCCCCATCCGCGCCCCGCCCGGCGGCGATTCGGCGGGAGGCTTCGGGCCGGACCCTGCGGCCGCGCGCTCACGCACTGCCTCCCAGCTGCGGCCAGATGCACAACCTGCGTCTCTGGACCCCGAGCTCGGAGGCGCGGGTACCGCCCTCGGTCGGGGGATCGGCACCGGCTACGAAGCCCTGCGGATAACCGCTCAGCCCTGTCAGCGGCGGTAGCCCCAGCACCGCTGTCGCCGCCAGAGTCACTTCCCAAGAGCAAGTCCCGTGCGCGCACGCCCCACTTCAGAGCCCCGCTCCCCTCAGAGCGGCGGCCTTCAGAGCGGGAGCCCTCGCCTCCGACGTCCACTTCGGGACCTCAGCGGTCGGACCCCGCCGGATCGCTCGACCTCAGCGACCCCACCTCCCAGCCCGACCTAGCGGAAACGTCAGCCCGTCGTGCCGCCGCCGCGCTCCCTCTCTGCGGCCCCCCGCGACTCCTCCGGCCTCTCTCCCGCCCGTCCGCCCCGGGGGCCACCGGAGAGCGAGCGCTCTGCACGCGTTCGGCCCAACCGAGCGCACGGACACGTGCCTGCGCCGCCGACGGAGACACAAAGACGAGCGGCTGTGCGCGCTCGGCCTCCTCAGACTCCTCAGAGGGCTCCTCTTCGCGAGTAAACACACGTGCTCTCCGGGACCGAACTCAGGGCCTTTTCCTGTCTCGCACCTCAGACTCCAGCTGAGCATTCTGCCTTGGCTTTCATTCCGCGTACTGTCCGGCGGCCGCAGGAATCGGAACGCGGGCCCACCTCCCTCCCTTTTACCACAGACTGAAGTCCCGCTGGTCCTGGACCTCACTACCCGAATGTCCCACAAGGACCTCCGACGTGACTGACTCAAAACTGAACTCATCTCTTCTAATCTCAGCACTTAATGCTATAAAGTTCCCTTTAGCCCTAAAAAGACTTGTGTAAAAAAAAATGCCCTAATGACCAAAACACTAAGAAGAACCTAAATGTCCATCAAAAGGTGAACGAATGAGCAAGTAGGACCTGGGCATACTTCCAAGCAACAAAAAGGAGTGAGCGTCTGATAGAGCAATAACGTCGTTTCAGCTTCAGATAATTATGTTGAATGAAAGACCCCAAAGAAGACATATTGTATGCTTCCATGTATACGAAGTTGCGCAATAGGCAAAATTATCTATGTTGATAGAAATCAGACCACTGGTTGCCTTTGAGGTGTAGGGATTGACTGCGAGAGGCACCAGAGATCTTTGCAAAGTGAGGGAAATGTTCTTGATTTGGATATGAGTAGACATTGGTGGACTCATCGGACTAAACATTTAAGATCTCTGCATTTCACTGTAAATTGTATCTCAGCTTTTTTAAAAAGAGAAAGACAAAGCTGACTGCATCACCTCCTCCCCTGAAGAGCATCCCTCATAGGCTATCTGCCCACCATGCCTTCTTCAGGAATCCCCCCTCCATCCACCACATGGTTGTAGCCCGAGTAGTCATGAAGATAGAAGGGCATGAAGAGCAACTAACTGTGTCCTCCGGGTGCTTCCTATCTCAGCAAGAGGCCTGCCCAGTCCCAACCCAGACTCTGGACATCATGCTACTCCTTTGCACTCTCTCTCAACCTCATATCAAGTGGGATCCCAAATTATGCCCATTCTACCTCCCTAGAGCCCACCTCATCCCCTTCATCTTTGCTACCGGCGCCTCATTTATAACTATCATTTGTTAACTATCTCCTTATGTATTTCCTATATATATGTGTGTCCTGAATAGATTGTCATTACTGCATTTGGCACATTGCATTGAATCTCTGATTTACATGTCTCTTTCTTCCACTAATGTGATAGGTAGAATAATGTCCCCCTACCAAGGATGTCCACGTTTAAATATCCAGAATCTGTGAATATGTTACCTGTCATGGCAAATGGAACTTTGCAGATGTGATTAAACTAAGGACCTTGTGATGGGGAGAATATGCTGGACTATCCCGATGGGCCCAGACTAATCACATGGATCCTGAAGAAGAGAGAGCCTTACCCGGCTGTTTCAGAGGGAGATGTGACTATGGAAGAATGGTCACAGAGACACAACTTTGCTGCCTTTAAGATGGAGGGGGGCGGGGCAAAGCCAGGAGATGTTGACCACCTCTAGAAGCTAGAAAAGTCAGGGAAACAGATTCTCCCTAGAGCCTCTAAAAGGAACACAGCTCTGTTGACACCTTGATTTTAGCTCAGTGAGATCTGTGTCAAACTTCTAACCTACAGAGCTGTAAGATAATAAATTTGTGTTGTTTTAAACCACTAAGTTCGTGCTAATCCATTACAACAGCCACAGAAAGCCAGTACAACTAATGATACGTTCCTTGAGGGCAAGATCCATCTTTCTGATTCTCAGTGCCTAGCACCTAAGAACACCATAGTCAACAGGGGATAGACAGAAACAGATTATCACAGCACAAGGTAGCACATGTTCCGTTCCAACTGTGATATGGACTGACCTGTGTCTCCTCAAAATTCATATGCTGAAGTCCTCCGTGTGGCTGTATTTAGAGTAAGGTTAAATGAGGTCATAAGGCTGGAGCACTGATCTAGCAGGACTAAGGTCCTTACAAAGCTTGCTCTATCTCTGCCATGCAGGGACACAGTGAGAAGCAGGCCATCTGCGAACCAGGAACAGAGTCCTTACCGGCAACCAAATCAGTCAGCACCTTAATGTCAGGCTTCCCAGCCTCCCAAATTCTGAGGAAATAAGCTTCTGTTGTTTAAGCCACCCTGTCTACATGTCATTATGGCACTCTGAGCAGACTCAGACATCACATTCGTTTAAAGGGAAAAGGGGAAACAAGATGGGAATCAGGGAGCTACAATTCCGTCGGGGGAGGCCTTGAGGAGATGTCCAGCACTCTGCTCTGTGCTGTGAGGAACACAAAAAACTCAGAAGCCCTTGCCCTGAGTATCTCGCATTCTAATGTAAAAGACAATGTTACCATGCATTAAACAGAGAATGTGTAATCATTACAGAAATTTGCATTTCATGTGCACTGAAGCCAAGCATGTCATCTCTACTCTCTAGAACTTCCTTCAGATCAGTCCTGCCCACCCACTTCAAGAAACCAACCTGAACTACTTTCGTTCATTGGTTTCCCTCTTTACTTCCCATTTCCAGAGTCAGTTCTGCAATAACACGGAAACAGGCGAAATTTAATACTCACACTCAACATGCTTTTTGCATAAATTAATCTAAATAAAACAAATAGCCAAGAAAAGGAAAACTCCGAGGGTAAAATCTTAGGGGGAATTTTTGACACAAAGACAACCTACACCTTTGAGGGTGTGTGTGAAGCAGCAAAGGGGAGCCCGGTCAGCCGCCCCCGCTTCCTGACTGCATCATGTGATCACCTCAGCCCTGCTCCAGCACCAAGTGATGAATACAAACTCCTGCTCTCTATCACATTTGTTTCCTCACCTCGAGGGAGAAGATTCCTAAAGGTTAACAGCCATTTTCGGGTGTGGCTCTCTACCTAAGAAGTTAACATTTTATGAACACATCTGAACTGTTATTGAAATGAGTATTTTCCTTCAGGCTCATTTTGAGAAGCAACAAGCCTATTGCAGTAATGCTGCATTTCATACAGTATCATGGAACACCTCCTTTGAAATTAATAAGCCTTATCGAAAAACTCAGTTTTTCACAGTCTCACATCATTTCAGATGAACGGAATGTTATCTATGCAGATAACATTCTGCCACATTCATAGGACTTAGGACCAAATAACTTTTGGTTAATTCTAAGAATTAAATATATATGTTTAAATATCCATATCTTAAATAGACATATATTTTTAAAATATGCTACAGGCTGGAAGCAAACTCCAAGGAGTTAGAAAAGTCTTGAGGAGGGAAAACATCTCTGGAAAAATATTTCACCTCTCGAAAAAGAGCACACACTTGAATATATGATTTAGGAATTCACGGTTTAAAAAAAAAAAAAGTCACATTTCTACAGACCTACATCTCATATATCTCCCACAGTGCCTAGCTCAGTAATCAATAAATATTTATGAAGCATCGGAACCCAAACTTTAAGCATTTGTCATGTCAATCTTTGTGAGTGCTTCTGGGTAAATTATAGTATTATTCTGTGTACAATTTAGGACCTACTCAAGTTCTACAGTTCTTTCTCCAAAGGTTATTACTTGGACGGATTTTAGATCTTACCACCCATCAGTTTATCTGCAGGCATCTTTTGAGTTTCTGTGAAAGCCAATGAACGTCCAGTATAGACACACAGACTTCCAATATCATACCCATGCTCGTTGGCACTTACGTCTCTCAGGGCTTCTCTCCTTCAGCCAAGAGCAGGGGTCAGAAAGCAAAGACTCCTTGGGTGCCTGGGTGCCTCAGTTGGCTAAGTGTCTGCCTTTGGCTCAGGTCATGATCCCAGAGTCCCTGGATCAAGTTCTGCATTGGGCTCCCAGCTATGCAGGGAGAAGCGGACTCCCTCTGACTTTCTCCCCTCTCATTCTCTCTCTCTCAAATAAATAAGTAAAATATTTAAAAAGAAGGAGGAGGAGGAGGAGGGG
>NC_081566.1:3521982-3558776 GCF_022355385.1 Mustela nigripes | reverse complement strand
GGAGGAGGGAAGGAAGGAAGGAAAGAAAGAAAGAAAGAAAGAAAAGAAAAGAAAAACTCCCAATTTTATTGCTCATATTTTTCCTTACCTGTCATCAGGGAGCAAAATAACTCTGGAAGAACCACTCGGGTATCCTACCCTTACCACTTCTGTCAGTCTGAGGTCTGACAGATGGAATCTCACCAGTAGTCCCACGGAAGCATGGCTGTACTGACACACCTACAGGGCGGATAGTACTGATCGGTAAGCTTAAGGTATTAAAACAGAAGGGATTGGAAGCACTCTCTACAGCACTCAAGTCTGATTTACTAGCTAGTGTGTGCCTCCTTCTATCAAGCAGGTATAGTTGGGTTCTGCTGTAAGCAAAAACCACACGTACCAAAGTCGAACAGAAGTCACAGAGGACTCCTTTTAAAAGGAGGGCGCCCCAGTGCTTTTTAATTCTCCCTGGTTAAATTATGACTCTTATACAGATAGAGATAAACAGGCATAATCATATATTAATTGCTTATTATATATAAAATTATATCCTCATTAATGATATAATAACATTTTTTGTATATAGGCAAGCTATAATGGCCATTTAAAATATGCTTATGAAGATTTTTCACTGACACAGAGCAATGCTATGAATAAAATATTAAATGAAAAATGCAGGATATAAAATTTTTTATGTAGTATTATCGTACCTACATGATGGACTGTCTAGGAGAAAAAACTAAAAAGAAAAGTACCCCAAAATTTAATGTTAGCTTCATGAGAAAGTATGGAAAATTTTTATTGTCCTCTTCCATTTTTTTCTCAAATTTTCTACAATTCATATGTATTACTCTTACAATTTAAAACTGAATAAAAATGCCATTTGACTGAACCATAAAATTGGTTTACATAGCCACCAGCTTGTCAACAACGAAAGTGTTGTGTACTATACTGTGAAAATAACATGGCAGGGCGCCTGGGTGGCTCAGTGGGTTAAGTCTCTGCCTTCGGCTCAGGTCATGATCTCAGGGTCCTGGGATCGAGTCAAGAGCCTGTTTCCTCCTCTCTCTCTCTCTCTCTCTGCCTGCCTCTCTGCCTACTTGTGATCTCTGTCTGTCAAATAAATAAATAAAATCTTTAAAAAAAAAAGAAAAAAAAGAAAGAAAATAACATGGCAAATAGAAGGGGGAGAGTCCACGAGTTCCTTGACCCCCAAACCTTTGCCATCCACTGGCAGCTAATAACTGGCGAGTGATCACTAAGACTTTAAACATTTCTTTCTGACTCAGACAGCAGAAATGTTACAAGCCCAGGCCCCTACGGTCATTGGGATTATCATCAGTCAAGTACACCAATCTGTGGACTAACCAAAACTACAGTAAAGTAGGTACGGAGCTGCATTTCGTTTGCTTAAAGCAATGCCATAATCTCTGGCATCAATAAGCCAGACGTAAAAGATTGCATCCTGTATGAACACGTTTCTACGACACTCTAGAGAAAGCAGAACTAATCTGTGATGACAGAAAGCAGTGTGGGAGTGAGGGTGGGGACAGGGCATTCACAGCAATGGGGCATGTGGAGTCCCCATCTTTGACTCTGCTGGGATTGTATCGTTGTGCATGTTTGCCAAAACTCACTGAACTGTAAATGTGAAGTGGTGCATTTTGTTTTATGTCAATTATACTGCAATAAAAATAATCTATGATGTTTATGACACACACCTGTATGACGTGGGACGGTAACACAGAATGTGATAGGCTCGGTCTGGGGATATCCTTTGTAAGGGACAGCCATAATCATGTTGTGTTTTAAGACGACAAAAATATACAAACTCTCCAAGAAGCTTGGGATGATGACTCCAAAATTCTGCCAATAGAGACTTACTCTGTTGGGATCCCTGAGTTTTATACTGACAGGAAAACATCACTTAGAGAAGGGAAAGAAACACTTTATCATTAAAAACTATCTCTTATGGGGCACCTGGGTGGCTCAGTAGGTTGGCCTCTGCCTTCAGCATCTGCTTTCAGCTGGTCTCAGGGTCCTGAATCAAGGCCCATGTCAAGCCCCATGTCATGTCCGGCTCCCAGCTCAGCGGGGAGCCTGCTTCTTCCTCTCCTCCCCACTCCTGCTCTCTGTCACTATTTCTGCCTTTCTCTCTCTCTCTCAAATAAATAAATGAAATCTTAAAAAAAAAAAAAGCCAACTATCTCTTAGAGAAGATTATATTCCAGCAATGTCAGCTCAGGAAGGGGGTCTGGGACAAGAGTGGAAAGAGTCCCCTAATCACTCCAGAGAGAGTGTGTCCTAGGACAAATTTCCCCATTTCACGTGGTCTCCTCTCTTTCATTTTACAGGAGAAGCATAAACCTTGGAGAAGTTCATCCCCTGTGCATACCTGTGAGGCCCAGTTGAACTCCAGTTCCCTCCCCCGTGGAGGTGATGAACATGAACAACAATGAACAACACTGACAGCTTTTAACTAAATTTTTTAACCATATATATATATTTTTTAAGATTTTATTTATTTGACAGACAGAGATCACAAGTAGGCAGAGAAACAGGCAGAGAGGGAGAAGCAGGCTCCCCCCCAGCAGAGAGCCCAATGCGGGGCTCGATCCCAGGACTCTGAGATCATGACCTGAGCCGAAGGCAGAGGCCCAATCCACTGAGCCACCCAGGCGCCCCTCATTGACAGCTTTTGATACTGCTTTACACCCACAGAGCATTTTCATGTCACAGCTTCCTTTAAAATAGCAGCTAACAAAAAGCAATAGAATTCCCCTTTCACAATTAAGAACTGCGACAAATCCAAGAGGTTAGGTGACTCGACCAGTGTCACATGGGCAAAACTACTAGAGATGCTCCCTGATCCACTTCAGTGTGCCATACTTGGATTATCCCCATAAGATAACCTGAAACCTTGTGATACCTAGTACCTACATTGGCCAAACCTAGAAGGAGACTGAAAAATATACAGTAAATTACTTTCTTTTATCTTTACGTAAATCATTTCAGTTGTCGTGACCTAGAGTCAGCAGCTTGGGGTTCAAGTTCCTACTGGCTGTGTGATTCACTTTCCTAGCCCTTAATTTCATCTGTAAAATGGGACTATTAATGTCTATTCTTCCTAATTCATAGAACTATTATGAAATCAAATAAATAATTAACATTAAAATATTCTATAAACTGCAGGGCAACAAATGACTATTAAATATTTATTTATAATTATCCAAATCTACCCAGGAATTATAAATATATTTTATTAATTACCAAAGGGTTTTCTTGATTAACTATAATTTTTATATGATTTATGTGATAAATATTTGGAAAAATACCTTCAAGTATCCTACTATTCATGTATCTCATCAATTTTAGGATTCCTTCATCTGGCAAATTAGAATTGGGGAAGAGTTCACTCTTAGGCAGAACCCAAAAATAACCAGACAGAAAGTGTAGTTGAAAGTAACAGTTCACTAGGAATCAAGCATGACAAAGTCATAGAAAGCAAGATATGTTTTTCACAAATAAGCACAAGCAAGAACATCCAGAAAGCAATGAATAAAGAGGAGGCCAAAATGGGTTGAGATTAATTTCGATGGAGAAATTATAATCAAGCTTAATTTCTTTACAACTTGTGTTTTCTCTGTGTGCAGTTTGAAAAGAATTTAGAATAGAATCAAGGTAGCCGATGACACAAGTATCGTTTCCAGATTCTCCAAGAAAAGGACGCAAAGGCGGGCAAGGGTCTCCAAGAATTCCCACTCCCTGCAGGGTCCTCTTCGGACTTTCCTCAGTGACTGTCCCAGCAGAACTCTCAACTCGTACCCTGCTCCCCCGCCCCTGGCCAGCATCCTCATTTGCCTTGAAAACTATCTGTCAATCAAAGAGTGAGTCCTTTATCAAGACCACCAAAAAGCCACTCATTGTGAAAAGTTGGTACCCCTGGGTCTCATAGACGAAAGGTCAAAACCAAGACCCTGGACTCCACCCCCATGTCCCTATTCCATCCACCTGCCGCCCTGTTTGATGAAATGGCTTCCTGCTTCCCTTGAAGACATGACCTTCCAAATCTCCTTTTAGAGTAGCCTGAGGAAGTTATTTTCCTTCTGTTTTTTCTTCCAACCCCACATAAATTATTTTAGGAGTGTAAATGCTGACAGATATGTGCTGAGAGAATAGAAAGAGGAAATTCACAGAAAAGGTAACAGGCAGGTTCAACCCCAACTCCTTTTCATGCAATTTATTTATTTTTTTTATTGGCGAAAACTGCCCAGCTCCTTATTGCTGAAGAACTATGTTCTTTTTTTTTTTAAGGTTCTATCCATTTATTTGACAGAGATCACAAGTAGGCAGAGAGGCAGACAGAGAGAGAGAAGCAGGCTCCCCGCTGAGCAGAGAGCCCGATGTGGGGCTCGATCCCAGGGCCCTGAGATCATGAGCCAAGCTGAAGGCAGAGGCTTAACCCACTGAGCCACCCAGGTGCCCCGTGAAGAACTATGTTCTGAAAAATAAAAATTCCGCTGCAAAGACAGAGCTGTAAGTCCAGTGCATAATGCCTCTGAATCCATTAGGGCACGCTCTACTTATATCCTGCTGCAGAACAGGACTTTCTCTCTCTCTCTTTCTCTCTCTCTCTCTCTCACACACACACACACACACTCACACACACGGAGAGTCCCCTTAGGCCACTGACATTTGCATACAACAGCTCTACCAAGGGGGCCACACAAGCAGCAAGAAAACAATTTCATTTTCTATGAATGAGTGTGTGCGTTTTGGATGAGCCATTTATCATCTATCCTAATAAAAATTCGTTTTCTTTTTTTCTTCCCTTTTCTTTTTAAAAGCCATTTTCAGCAGTGGCTGTTTCGAGAACGGCCGGGTTGAAACGTTGGCGCTGCCTGCTCCTCCTCTTAACACAAATCCCTCACGATCCGAAGGGACTAGACACCGCAGCAAGGCAGAAGTTTCCCGTTGCCGGGTTGAGATGGACTTTTCGGAATTTCCCTGTCCTCTCCAGAGGTCTCGATCCAAACAGAATGAGAAAACCGAGAGAAGGATCTGTGAGGGCGATCAGTTGGCGGTGACTGCCAGGTCTGGCTGATCTTGTGGCGTTGGCTGAGGGCTCCGTGGTTATCCGCTTCTCCTCTCTGTTCCCGGAGCTAGATCCACGTTAGACAGACGAGAACTAGGACACACGAACTGATGCACTCAGAGCCACAGTTTGTGGGAAAGGAAGTAGGAGGCAGGCTGGGGAACGAACCGCCTGACACCTTGTTAATAATGCGGACCTTACCTCTGGGGCCTTCACAATGTCCATAGGCTGCACGTCTCTTCTCTCTCCATCCCTTCGCTCCTGCCGCCCCTCCCCTGTGCCCTCTGCACCCCATGGTCTGTTATCGATAAATCCTCTTGTATCCTCACCCCGTCTCCAGGGTTACTGAGCAGAAACTCGTTCCCCCTTGAGCAGCCTGTTTCTACCGAAGTAGTTAGTTACACATGACAGCCATCATCTCTCACATGCCTCCAGAGTCCTAGGACTAAAAGTGGGATAGCTTTACTCAGTGCTCCTCATTGCTGCTTCTAAGCCATTCCCTCTCCAGAATTTTCCAGCTTTGAATCTATGTCATTATCTCTTGTCGCCCCTGCTTCCCTTGGTTGTCAACATCTGCCGACCTCTTGTTCATTCTCCTCGGGTTCCAACGATTTGAGTTTGTGACTCACTCCAACAGTATATGCTCGTCTTAATTCTTAGGGATTTCGATTCCATGTCAGTGATGCCTCCAACACTGTCCTCTTTGCTCTTCTGCCCTCTCCCCTACTGTGGTTTTTGTCTTCCATCTTATCTTAGCCTATCTTCCGGGGTCAATCCCCAGCCAGTGTGTCAGTACCACAGTCTACAACCACCCATAATCTCAAAGTCACACCTCCCCCGCTCAGAGCTCCATCCACTCTATTTCGAGATCACTCTTTACAGTGCCCACCTGCAATAATCCGTCAGCTCCACTAGGACCTACGATCAATTAACTCTACCATCTGCTTACTGCTTCTCCCCCTTCATGTCCTCACCTCCCTCCTCTTGCTTGAGTACAGCCTCCACTTTCTGGTTCTCTCTCAATTTATCATACTCAGCAAAACCCAGCCTTGGGAAAACCCAGCTCTCCCACTCCGCACCTGCACCCAAGAAGCTGAACATAGCTAGGAAGAAAAGAAACCCTATGATGTTGACAGGAACCATCTTAATCATCCTGAACCTCAGATAGACCTGACAGACCTCAGATCGCTTTTCCATAGTCCATTCACTTTTGAGTTTTCCTAGATGCAACTTCATACTTTCTCTTCTCTACTCAAATCTCCATGTCTCTTCCCTCAGCCTCACTCCCAAATGGTGAATTGCATCCCGCTTCACTAAGAAAGTAGAAACAAGCAGAAAAGAAATTCCACAGGTCCCATCATGTCAAATACCAATCTACCAGCTTCTACATCATATTCTCTGCCTTCCCCACTGTTTCCATAGATGGACCGTCCAAACTTCTAAGACAGGATCTCCACATATGCAGTGGATTCCTTTCTCTTCTTTATTTGATCATAGCAATCCTGTCTTCTTAACTGCACCATTACCTCTCCCTCTGCTGGACCGTCCCATCAACATAGAAACATGCCATCTTCCATCTATAGCACTGAATCTATTATTTTGTTTTCTACCTGCCTCGGTTAGTGGGAAATCCATACTCCCAGCTGCTCAAGCCAAAAAACATGGTCATTCTTGACTTCCTTTTTCCACACCATACATTCAGTCCATCAAGAAATCCTACTGGCTCTAGCTGTCTTCAAAAGATATCTAGAATCTGACCGCTTTTGACCACCTCTGTCATTAAACTATGGTCTAAGCCACCACTGCCTAGGCCCTACATTATTACAAGGGTTTCCTGTCCAGCCTCGCTACTTCCACCCTGACCCTCCTACTAACTATTCCCAGTACAGAAGCCAAAGTAATCCTTTTAAACCTAAGTCCCACCATGTCACCCCTGTACTCAAAAAACTCTCCACTGGTTTCCAGTCTTCCTCAGACTGAAAGACTTAGAAGGCCCTTCCTCACTGGTCTTCCCCTCCACCTCCCCAGCCTGCTTTTACTCTGCTTTTCTCTCCAGTTCTCCCTGGCAGACTTCTTTTGTTGTGTCTTGAAAATGATCAACACATTCCTTTATGGGCGGTTATTCACTGGCTCTTCCCTCTGCTTGAAACACTTGTTCTTCAGCTGGTCACGAGGCTCATCCTCTCGCCTTCTTTACAAGTCTGTGCTCAACTGCTACTCTCTCCGAAACTCTTTACCTGACCATTCCACCTGAAACTGCACCCCCTCGGGGCACTGGGGGTCTCAGTCAGTACAGCGTGTGACTCGCGATCACCGGGTCATGAGTTTAAGCCCCATGTTGGGGATAGAGCTTTCTGGAAAACAAAATTGCACTCCCTCACACACAATTTCTATTCTCCTCCCCTCTTTTATTTTTCTCCATAGTATTTATCATCTTCTAATATCCTATATAATTAAATCTTCATTTGCAATTTGTTGCACTCACACACACATGCCTGAAAGTGAGCTCAGTGAAGAAAAGGATTTGTCTGTTTTGTTCATAGCTATAAGCCTGGTGCTTAGTAGAGTACATGGTGCGTAGTACATGCTTAAATATTTGTTGAATGAATGATTTTAACAACATAACTACGTACTCTATATGATTGTGTCCCTATCCATGTGTGCGAGTCTAGTAGGACTATAAGCTTCTTGAGGTCAGTATCATGCCATCTAGTTTCCTGATTTCCCTGCACAGCACAAATCATGGCTTCCACCAGATGGCTTTCCACATTAAATCCCTATTCAACTGAACTGCACTCTAAATATTATCTAGATCAGCCAAGTCCTTCCCGAATTCCTGACTTTGGGAATCTGAGAGAAATAATAAAATGACTGTTGTTATTTTAAGCTACAAAGTTTCTGAGTCCTTCTACACAGCAAAATCCTATTAGGACACTTATAAAGCATTGTTTTGGGGAAGATATAAATAATTTCCACCTTATTAAGCTAGCTGTCTCATGCTTAGTTTTCTCCCTATCTAGTAATTTAGTTATCAATAAAAATGACTTAGCCCACTGACATATTTATTGGTTAAGTAAATTACTTATGTAAAAAAATAATAGATCACAAAATGCAAAATAGCTCACGGTAAAAAAAATTTTTTTGATTTGTATAGTACAGAAAAGTAAACAAGTTAATGGGGTAGTCTTCCTCCATTCAATCAGTCTAATAGAATCTCTACCCACTTAAACGTGCAACTTTTAAAGTCACCCTAGAATTTGTCTCCATTCTAGCCAACCGCAAAGGGAAAAGAACATACAGGAGCATACGTGGGAGGTTCTCATGGACCAGTTGTAGAAATGATACATCACTTCCACAAATATTCCACTGGTAGAACTCAACTCACAGTTACATCCAACTGCAAGGAACCCTGGGAAATGTAATCTAGCTAAGTGCCAGGAAGTAGAGTTGCCAGATTTGGGGGGGGGGGGGGAGCAAAAACAAAAACAAAAAAAGACTACTCTATATTTGTCTCCAATCCTACCAGGAATAAGAAGAGAACATTTCTGTTGAGCATATAATATCCAAATAAGAGGAATGAGAACTCATTATATGTTCTTAATATACGTCCTAGTCCTATGATGGCATCTATCTCAGAATACTCAAGACCAGTTTCCAACAACTCAAAACCAGTGTGACTGCAAGACTGCAACTGAGGATCTTAGTAATTCATCCATCTAAAGCAGATTCATCCAAGGACTAGCTACTGATCTAATTTATTTCTCTGTCAAAATGACCTTAAATGTTGCTAACAGGAGATAGAAGACAACAGACTTCAGCAACTTTCTCATGACCTTCCACCCAAAGACCATCAACTCTCCTTAGCTGTCTTTTCCCCTTACCAAAACAATAATTTGACATACCTTTACCCCCAGGAAAAACAATTATCCTGACACTCTTTATCCAGGCAGGCATTGCTTATCTGCAAGGGGCCTCCAGCTAGGACCCTACTCACTAGGTAATTCAGGGAATGCTGAGTATGGTTTGACAGAATGAAAACAATATCATTATTCTCAAGAGTGGGATGGAATTTTTTTTTAATAGATTCAGTCTCAGCTCTCAATTAAAAAAATTATAGATTTTTTCCAATATTGGGAGGCATTTAGAGATGGGAAGTTGGGATTTAGTAGTAAGAAAAAAAAATTACCAGGAAGAAAAACCTAAGCAGAGACTGGTCATAAATATGACCCCAACACCCAACTCAATACCAGATCAGCTGAGGATGCTGGTGCTGTATTATTTAGTTTATCTCTTCTAAACTTAAGAATTCTAGAGAGCTAACCTACTTATCAAAAAAGGTAGCGCAGAATATGGTTTCTATTTTCATATCATTTTCCACATTTCTCTGTTTTAATGTAGATCTATTTTTGCAGCTAACAACCCTAACTGTGATATGAGACTATTCTGGGGACACTCAGTCTTCTCTTTCTCTAATTGGAGACACATTACCCTGTCCATTTGCCTCAAGAAGTTGGCACAAAAGGGGCCATTAATGGCTTAATGAAGGAGAAATCCAGTCCAAACCAGGTATATCGAAATGGATAGCTTACATGGGAAGAGCCTAACAACATTGTCACAATGAGTTCACTTGTGGGTTTCTTCTTGGAGTTTCCCAAGAGCCCTGCCAACACTGCTAGGAGCTCATCAGCATTCTCCACAGTGGAACAGTGGGAAATTAAGCACAGAAGGATGTCTTAGATAGTATTCCAGTGAGAAGTCTTGTCAAAGGTCAGAGGTCACACAGTAATAAAGGCAGTATTGAAACTCCCAAGTTCGGGCTACCCATTTTAAGAGATGTTCAAGCCCATTAAGTGCGAGATTTGTTTTTTGTCTCATTTGTTTGTTTTTTAGGACAGATTTTAAAATAAAACTTCTGAGCAAAAAAAAAAAAAAAAATTAAGTCTCTATTAGTAGTATAATTTTAATAAATATTGCTCTTGAAAAAGTCCTTCATCTATTTTCATATCTTACACCATTGCCCAAGAGTACTTCCTAGGTTCTATCTGCAAATCATAGCCTATTCCGCATGACACAAAGAGAGTTAAACAAATCTACATGTGAGAATTTGCCATCTAAATCATACCACAGATCTACTCAAGGGCAGAAAAGTCTAGATTTAGAATATTCCCATTGAGTTAAAATTCAACAGGGAACAAAAAGATGCCCAGCCTCGTTTGTTCCAGGGAAATGCAAATCAGAGCTACAATGACATAACACTGCACACAAACGAGGATAGCTAACATTTTTTTTTCTTTAAGATTTTATTTATTTGGCAGACAGAGATCACATGCAGGCAGAGAGGCAGGCAGAGAGAGGGGGAAGCAGGCTCCCTGCTGAGCAGAGAGCCCGACTGGGGCTCGATCCCAGGACCCTGAGATCATGACCTGAGCTGAAGGCAGAGGCTTAACCCAGTGAGCCACCCAGGTGCCCCGAGCTAATATTTTTTTAATGAGAAATAAGTGTTGGCCAAGATGTAGAGAAACTGGAACCTTCGTACATCTGCTGATAGGAATATAAAATTGTGCTGTTGCCGTAGAAAACAGTCTGGTGGTTCCTCAATGAGTTAAACATAGAATTAGCATTTCACCCAGCAAGCAATCCCATTTAGTAAACACCTCCTCCCAAAACTGAAAATAGGTATTCCAAAAAACCTGGCATGCAATTTCACGGCATCATTTTTCACAACAGCCACAAGGTGGACACAACCCAAAGTTCCATTACCTGAACAGATAAACAAAATGTGAGATACACATATCCTAGGGTACTATTCAGCCATAAAAAGGAATGAAGTACTGAAATGTGCCATCGCATGGCTGAGCCTAGAAACATTGTGCTAAGTGAACATAGCTAGACATAGACGGCCACATAGTGTATGATTGCATTTACATGAAATATGCAGAATAGAGAAATCCACAGAGACAAAACCCAGGAACTGAGCAGAGGGAGGAAATGGGAAATGGTATGGGGTGTCCCTCTGGGATGATGAATCATCTTGGAACTAGAGAGAAGTGATGGTTACCCAACACTGGGAATGTATTAAAATACCACTGAATTATATATGGTTATATATAATATATATATGGTTAATTCTATATTATATGAATTTTACTTTGATTAAAAAAATGTGGGGGGACGCCTGGGTGGCTCAGTTGGTTAAACAGCTGCCTTCGGCTCAGGTCATGGTCCCAGCGTCCTGGGATCGAGTCCCACATTGGGCTCCTTGCTCAGCGGGGAGCCTGCTTCTCCCTCTGCCTCTGCCTGCCATTCTGTCTGCCTGTGCTCGCTCTCTCCCCCTCTCTCTCTCTGATAAATAAATAAAATATTTTTTTTTTAAATGTGGGAAAAAATCCAATAGGGAGGGTGTACCTCGTTGTAGAAACACCCCGTCATCTACAGCCCTTGACCTGGGCTGGGCACTCTGCATAGGTTGATGTGTGACACAGGTGTTCTATGGTCATGGGAAGCCTGACTTCAACTTTGTGCACTCCCAGCCCTTCACTCCAGAGAACAGGGCTGAAACAAGCCTTCTCTGTGACCCTCGGGCATCAGAGCAGGTGATGTTCTCTTCTGCAGGAAGCTGACAACAGATGCGAGCTGTGCTTTTTATCCGCAACCTTCAGCCTGTTTCAAGAGCTCCTACCAGTTCAAGCCTGTTCTCAGAGCCCAAAAAACCCAGCATTGTTCCAGGGCTCTCTTCTCTGAGCCACCCCCCACAGGTTTCAGCATCCGAAGCCGTGTTTCCGAACAGTTCCACACCTGTATCCTTTCCACTGATATTTGCCCAAAGAAATTTGGATGATGTCATCTTAACATGCCTTTTTATTGTCATACTCCGAGTCCTTGACTATTAACATCTATTCAACAGTACTTGAATGCTAAACACTGTTTTTTAAACTTTGCAATAACCTGACAACTATTTGGGGAGATTATCACCACCCTTACTCATTGCTTTCACTGAGCCCCAGAAGCAAAGAATCAGAGAAACATGTCTGGCGTGTCATAGGCTCCTTAATAAATGAACCTTCCGGAGAGCAGTCATCTTCTGTCTGGGAACGTCTAAGACGGCAGACTATGCAGACACTAATCTTATGCAAATCACTTATGAAAAGCATATGTTAAACTCATTCACTGGGACTCGTTTTTTGCATGCACTGGTATTTCCGACACCCTCAGAATTCTCAGAGACCACCATGCGAGGGGGGCAATGTTATCACAGGTATTCTCTTGTCTCACTTAATGCAGTAGCAGAAGTATCATATGCTGTTTTACGGATTCATTTAACAAACATTTGCCAAGGACCTTCAGAGTACCATGCCCTGCATTAGAGATAAAAAGAAGAAACAAAGATACCAGATCAAAGAACTCAAATAGTTCAACTTCTCTTTGAAAAGGTCTATTCCTAGACCTGGAAGAAAAGACGAAAAAACCTCTACAAGTCAGTAGGCTGGTACCTCAAGACTCAGTTTCCAACTCAGACTCCTTCCTTCCAAACACCTTTTCTGATCGTCTCTGTCCAACTCCAATCATCCCTGAGGTATTGCCTCATTTGCGTCTGTGACGGCATTACCTTGTGATGGAGAAGGAGAAGGAGAAATGAGAATGAGGTTGCGCATTTACTCCTCTAGCCGCCTTCCCGTTGGTAAATTTTAATTCCACTGTGATCCTTAAATAATCCAACAGCTCCTCTCCGAGGACTTCCACATACATCTACTCTCTCCTGCCCCCTGCTGCTTCAGCCCCGTAATAGGCCCCGGGGCTGGCTTTCCGAGGGTGGGGGGGTCTGCACCATCTGCTGTTGTTTCCCTGATCCCACCCACACCTTCGTGAACAGTCTGTCCATTAAACGCCCTTCACTTGCCCAGTGTGGATGTGCTACCTGCCCTGGTAAGGTCCTGAGTCCTGTATATGGGTCCTATTCATACCTTCTAACTCTTGCTCAGTCCTTTGGAGTCTCAGTCAACACTCGCTCATTGCGTGACCAGACTGGAGGAAAGAGCATTGTCACATCACACTGGGCAGCCTCTGCCTGTTACACTTGAGAACCTTCCAGGAAGGCAAATGCCCCCAGGTCAAGCCTGCTCGCTCTGCTGGTGCGATCTGGGCACCACGGTCCGTACCTGCAGACAGCGGTCGCTTGCCCTCAGTGAACAAGTCAGACCCGGCTGCCGGGACTCCAGTGGAGGCAAGACAATGACTCATCAGAGAAGCTGCACTCACTTGACCCCCCGTGACTCAGACACACACTGTTGTCGACAGGGCCCTGAGCTGAATCAAAGCGGAATCAACCCAGTGCTCTGTCTCAGCCGGATTCCTGGCAATCAACGAGTTAAAAGGCACTCAAATACTAGTCTCTTTGGTCCTATCCTCCGATATTCTGTCCTCCAGTCCTCCAGTGTCCCTCTGTCATCTCACCTCTTTTCACCTCACCCACAAAAGTAAAAAAAAACCATATTGCTGAAAATGAAGCAGATAGAGGCGCACAAGGGCTGCACTTCTGAGATAAGAAGTCCACGGCCACCAGCCAACACGGCACTTCGCTTTAATCGTTTTGTGCCGCCTGGTGTCTTTGACTCCAAAGCCTCATTTGTCCTGTCTTCCCATTCTGGCTTTAGCAAAGAACTCAATTTGAGAGGCAAGTACCCTCAGCTGACTGGCTTCTATTTAAGACTCTTCCCCAGTTTCTCTTAGTTGAGATTCCTCCAGATTTTGTAAGTTTAAGTAAGAGCTGTACCATTGACCTGGCCTTGCAAAAGCCGTGATGGATTCGCTGGATGTCAACTGGAGCAACAGCGTGTTTGGTGGAGGGGCACGAGTGATTACTGGGTGTCAAGCACCGTGCCAAGGCCTTTGCTTTGGTTACCTCATTCAGTTGTCTCGGTAATCATCTGAGATTGTGTGTGTGTGTGTGTGTGTGTGTGTACATGGGTGCGTGTTTTACAAGTGAAGACAGGCTCTCCCACTAAGTGACTTAGCTAAGGTCACACAGTTGCTGGTGAAAAAGGAAGTTCAGCCGACCTCTGCCTGTTCCCCAGTCCACACTCTCAACCACGTTCCTGCTTCTGTGTAAAGTTAATCACGTAGTTTTCAAAATTCTTCACCTCCAGATCAAAACTCTCAAGAGAAAGCAATTACATTTAGCACTCGTTTACTGAGAACCTACTCTGCACCAGCCACTTCACAAAGTACCAGGGCACAAAGGTGGAAAACACAGTCTCTGCTTTTCAAGAGCTCACAATCTAATTAGAGGAACTTCTGAGTTTCTTTTAAGGTTCTTGATCTCCCTTTGGAGAGATCAAGAGTAGTATTATATGAGAGTGAATTTTTGCTTTTGTTTATGGCAATCTCATAGCCAAGGGATTTCTGCTTCTTACTCAACAACTGCAACCATGAGACCAGGATAGGTGATAACCTGTGTGTATATTTATCCAAAGAAGAGAGAAATGAAGGAAAGAGAGGAGGAGGAGGAACGAAAGGAGAAAGAGGAGAAAGAGAGGGAACAGAAGAGGAAGGAGGGAAGGGACAGAGGAAGGAAAAAGAGAAAGAAGAGGAGGAGGAAGGAACGAAGGAGAAAAGAATCAGTACATTGGCCTGACTAATGCCTGAGGGAACCAAGGGACAAATGTTTGGAATAGGAGCTGTCTCCAGAATCCACGGCATAAGATGCAAGGCAATACAAGTTCACATACATTGCAAGATCATTCAATAAGCATTTCTTGGGGCACCTGGGTGGCTCAGGCCTTAAGCATCTACCTTCAGCTCAGGCCATGATCACAGGGTCCTGGGATCAAGTCCCGCATCAGGCTCCCTGCTGGGTGGAAAGTCTGCTTCTCTATCTCCCACTCTTCCTGCTTGTGTTCCCTCTCTCACTGTGTCTCTTAGACAAAAAAATAAATAAAATCTTAAAAAAAAAAAAGCATTTCTTGAACACTTATGATACGCTGTGAGTAGTGTCCGATGCTGGTAATACAGTCACATAAGACCCTCCCATGGTGTAGTGGGCAGAAACAGCAAATCAGACATACAGCCCATGGGACACCTGTGTGGTTCAGTCAGTTAACCCTCTGACTCTTGATTGCATCTCAGGTCTCCACCTTAGGGTTATGAGTTCAAGCCCCACATTAGCTCCATGCTGGGCAAGGACCCAACTTAAAAAAAATAATAATAATAATAACAATAATTACAGCCCATGGAAGAAAAGCCATAGTTCTAGCTATCAGAATATCCCATGTGAAAACAGGAGAGAAGAATCTAATAAATAAGAGGGGAGCAAAGAAAAAGACATAACAGGAAGAAAGTGATGCTTGAGCTAAGACCTGGGGTGAAGCAGGAGTTGGCACAGAAGGGAAGGGCAGGTTTGGAAGAGAATTCAGGAAAAGAGGTCAGTTATACCAAGAAAGGCAAGCGGTATAAGAGCCTCAGGACTTTGGGTAGAATCCACTGACATGTGTCTGAAGTTCACATCATTAAAGTCATCCCAGCACTTAATTTTTTAAATTTAGTATTTTAAAAAGGTAACACAGTCATGGTTCAAAATTAAAACAATATAAAGTGGTACCTATTAAAAAATCTTGTTCCCATTCCTATGTCTATCCTTCCCAGTTCTCATGTTCCCATCTCCCTCCCTTAGGTGCCTACATATCTTCCTTGACTTTTAATGGGGTCACATCCCAACCAACCCATGGTATACCAAAAACACTGTCAGCTGAAAATGCATTTATTACACCTAAACTACTGAACATAACTACTGAACATTACAGCTTAGCTTAGCCTACCTAAATGTCCTGAGAACACTTATATTAGCCTACAGTTGGACAAAATCATCTACCACAAAGCCTTTTATAATAAAGTGTTGAATATCTCATGTAACTTATTGAAAACTGTAATGAACATGAAAAACAAAATGGTTGGATGGGTATAGAAAAGCTGTAAGTGTATTGGTTGTTTACCCCTGTGATTGCGTGCCTGATTGGGAGCAGTGGCTCACAACTTAAAATTCAAAAATATGCAAAGTATGTAGTCAAAATTCAAAGTATAGTTACTACTGATTGCATAAAGTCAAAAATTCCTAAGTCAAACCATCATAAATCAGGGGCTGTCTGTACTCATATAGTCTGTTGTATATCATTCCACTGCTTCTTTAGGAAATACAAGGCAATACAACTGAACATATACAAACAAATAAAGACTATCTAAAGATGAAGCAATTTTTACTAAAGCACAGTATTACTTAGGAAAGGCAAAATATTATACATTTTAACAATGGAAGGGATGATTTTCTTGGGTTATTCTTATTAGCTTTCATGGATGGAGTGAATGGTATGTAATGCCTCCTACATACCATTACATCTAATGGTCACCACAGTTTCATTTATAGATGAAGAGAAGTGAGATTCGGAAAGTTCAAATAACTTGTCAAGTTCAGATTGCCAGTGAGTGGCAGAACTAAGATGCCCCCTCCTCCAGCATAAAAAATTGGCCCTACCACTCATCTCATTAATTGAGATAGAAACCCGAGTCTCCCTCGCTGCTCATATCTAGTCAATCACCAAGTCTTATTGGTGGGAACCCCTCATTATCTTTCAAATCCACCCCTGCCTCTCCATTGACACCACCAGTTCCCTTATGACCCTCATCATCTCTTACCAGTCAATGACACTGGCTTTCTAACTGACCTTTTACTCTCCGGGCTGATGTCCCCTCTAATCTATCCTCCATTTCACTGCTCAAGCAATCTTTCTAAAACACAAAAGTGTGCTAAAAGTTGCTGAAAGTATGAAGCCTAACTCCTGTCCAGCCCCCTTCTCCTAACAGTCCCCCCACATACCTTGGATACATAAAAACCAAACTACTCCAAGTTCTAGAACTTTTCAGCTCTCTCTGGCTCTGGATCTTTGCCCAGCTGAGTCCTCTGCCCAGAACACTCACCTCTTTCTTGGAAAACTCCACATCTTTTAGCTAATGTGATATCTTTTCTGGAAGACTTTCTTGCCTTACCCAAGCAGACCTGGACATTTTTCTCCTGAATTCTCAATGTTTTTTGTTCATGCCTACACAGAAGCAGTCACTTCATGGTAATGAATGGTTTATGTTTGGTTTTCTACATTAATCTTCACATTCTTTAAATTTACCTTCTAAATTGAGATCCACAGTGCCTACTATAATGTTTATTTTTTTCAGAGGTTTTATTTATTTATTTGACAATGAGAGAGAGAGAGATCACAAGTAGGCAGAGAGGCAGGCAGGGCGGGGGGAAGGGGGAGGCAGACTCCCTGCTGAGCAGAGAGCCCGATGTGGGGCTCGATCCTGGGACCCTGGGATCATGGCCTGAGCCGAAGGCAGAGGCTTTAACCCACTGAGCCACCCAGGCGCCCCTATATTGCTTATTATATGATAAGACTTCAATATGTATTTTTGAGTTTATTGTATGAATGATTCCAAACCTCAAGATCTTTTCTTTCTTTTCTTTTTTTTTAAGATTTTATTTATTTATTTGACAGAGAGAGACACAGTGAGAGAGGGAACACAAGTAGAGGGAGTGGGAGAGGGAGACGCAGGCTTCCTGAGGAGCAGGGACCCCAAAGCAGGGCTCAATCCCAGGACCCTGGGATCATGACCTGAGCCAAAGAGAGATGCTTAACAACTGAGCCACCCAGGTTCCCCCCAAGCTTTTTTCACTCTTTATTCCAGACTGTCTCCCCGTGTAGCCCATCACTACCACAGGGAACTACTTGAACCACACAAACACAATGCACTCAGCAGAGGGCAGCAGAGGGAGTGAAAGAGTGGGAAACCCTGAGTTATCATGAGGGCACAGTGGGTCTTCAGGAGGAGGAGAATCTAGTGACCCTGAAACAAGGGAAACAAGATGAGAAAGGGTAAATTTTACACACTTTCTAATCTTGCCTTTGGCAGTTCCAGACTCAGGAAGACATATCTGAAATTCAAGCTTAATAAACTAATACTAATACTAATCATGAGTTGACTAGTCTTATGCCACTGTATGCAGTTTTAAAAGGAACTAAACATTAAGGGCCCCGAATTCTAGAAACGACTGGCACTAGAAGTTTTTATTATATAGGGAGAAATTCCTCTATTCTAAACTTAGTTTCCAAACATAGGTAAAATTTCAAATTTTAGGTGAATGTAAGAATCACTTAGACAGTTTTTTTTTAAAAGTAATTTTCAGGTCCCCATCATGGAGTTGCTGATTCTGTGGGGCCCAGAAATTTCCTTCTCTAACAAGCAACCCAAATGATGATGACGTAGGTAATACTTGCAGTAGTCTCCAAACCTTTTTATTTTGTGCCCCACGCATTTAATTTTTTTGTAAAGATTTTATTCATTTGAGAGAGAGAAAGTGTGCACGTGAGCAGGGGAAGGGCAGAGGGAGAGAGAACTGCAAGCACCGGCCACGTCGAGCCAGTGTGGGGCTCGATCTCACAACCCTGAGATGATGACCTGAGCCAAAGCCGAGAGCTGGATGCTTAACTGAATGCACCACCTAGGCACCCTGCACTTAATTTTTTTATTTATAAATTACATCATGTACTTCTGTACTTATGTATAAAATGTCCTCAAAAAATAAATGTTAAAAAGATGAAAATATATCTAACTAGAATTTCTAATATTGTCTTTTCACACATCAATGAGTCATCTGTGCATCCTTACTATGGAGTAGTATCAATGACATCAGTATCTTTTTTTTTAAGATTTTATTTATTTATTTGATAGAGAGAGCACAATGAGAGAGGGAACACAAGCAGGGGAAGTGGGAGAGGGAGAATCAGGCTTCCCGTCAGAAAGGGAGCCCGACATGGGCCTTGGTCCCAGCACCCTGGGCTCATGACCTGAGCCCAAGGCAGACGCTTAATGACTGAGCCACCCTGGTGCTCTGGGCATCTTTTCTAATTGTCTTGAGGGCCTCATTTGGAAAGATACCCAACTACACAAATAGAAGAAACCTCTATGAAGGTTCCTTCTGTGTAACAGGCCTGTGCTGGACCACTTCCTCCATATTATCTCTAATCCTCCCCCAAAACCCTGTAAGGTTCATGCATTATTCATGTCAATTATAGATGAGATTGACATTCCAAGAGAGTCATGTAACTTTCCTAATACACCATAGATAATAAATGATGAAAAAGAAATATGAGTCCAAGTCATATTTTTCACTATACATATCAGTTAAGTACGTAATTGGCTGCAAGTAACAGGAATTCAATTACAGTGATTTAATGAAACAGTGGTCTGTTTTTTCCTGCAACAAAAAGTCCCCACGTATGCAATCAGAGCTGGTAAAGAGGATCTAGGATGAGGCCAGAGGTATGTGTTCCTTCTCTTTTTCTGTCCCACTAGCTTTAGCAAATGGTTTTGTTTGTTTGTTTCCACAAAATAGCTATCCAACCTCCAGACAGAAAATAAAAATTGGAGAGAGGACAAAAGGCAAAATGTAAAAGCTGGAAAGACACATACCAGATGACTCAGCTTGAACAAGCTTTCCCAGAAGCCCCACTTGGTCATTTGCTTCCACATCTCACTGGCCAGATCTGTGTCACAGGGCCACCCTTGTGCAAGTTGCAAGCTGAGTATTTTAAGCAGAACATAACTGGGACAAAGTTGGATTTCTCTTCGTTAAGAAAGAGAGGATGGATTTGGGGGAGGAAGCCAGGAACATCTGCCACATTGCTTCTTTTGCCTTAACCCCACAACTACCACACCGTTACAGGTGCTGCATAAAATAACATGGTCTTAGCATCCCAGGGAGAGAATATTTTGAAGTTGTAGAGTCCATGTCAATATCCAATGCAATAATCCAGTCAGTGTTGAATACCTCATATAACTTATTGAATACCATAAGTTATTATTCAGAACTGCTCAAATTTCTAGAGAGGAAAACTCATGACTTTACTTTGTAATCTATTCTAATCAAGGAAGTTTAAATTGTTGGAACTTCTAGTCATAATCATGATGTATCCCATTTATATTTTTACATCAGCTCTTTAGGACGAGGGGCTTGGTCGCCTCTGTACCCTCTATAGCTGATTACCCTAAAAAGGTGAGTCAAGAAAGAATTTGAGGAATAAATTGAGAAATCTCTTCTTCATATTGAAATTAGTGATCCTCCTAGGCATTTAAAAAAACAAACAAGCAAACGAAATACTTTTCATCACGGGCCCATCATATTCGACTACACTGTCATGTTCAGTTAATAAGTGGTGTGAAGAGTGAAATATTAGGGTCATGTCCCAGGAGAGGGTCAGGATGGCTGAGAAGCCCTGCAGAGCTCTGGAAACAAGCACTGATGCAGGAGGAGGTGAGTGTGCTTCAGGGAACAGCTTGTGATCTTGATTCACACGCTGAGAAGAAATGAGACTGCTGCAGGGCGGTCCCCACTGCAAGATTCACCACCTCCCCCTATCCTCTGCTAGGCTGGGGTTCCATCACCGCTTTCGGTAAATTTTTGCTGCCACAATGACCAGGGGATCAAAGAAGATGAGGTCTGTGGGAGTGTGAGTAAGTGTGTGGGCATGTGTGTGTGTGTGTGTTTCTGTCTCCAAGGCAATACTTTCTCTCCTCCAGGGCAACCTCTCAACCTGGACTACGATCACTGCATATGTTGGTGTGTCCACAGACACAAGTAGTCTCTCCTCCAAGGTGAAATATTTAGAGGGAAACAAAGTAAGTGAAGGTGGAAGTTCCCAAGTTTCAAGAAAGCAGGACACAGGGCTGACCGGAAGGATGTGCTGTCGGGCAGAACAAGAGTGGGTCTTGTGATTACTTCACTTCCCCAAGCGCATGTTTCTTCACCAGTAAGGCGGGCACAGCAGGCTGGTTCTGAACATTAAATGAGATACAGCCCACCAACTACTTACCCCTGTGCCTGGTATCTAATGTGTCTGGTGAGTAGCAGGAATCACTGTCACCATCCCCCGACAGGACCCCTTGGGTTGACACCGGTTCTACTCCTTCCCCAGGCTCTTTCTCTCAGTCTGACCTTCAAGGTCATACCTGCTTCTCGCTCTTCCGCTGCACACCCCAGACCCGTGCTTCACTGGCTCAGTATTCCTAGGCTTTTGAAAAAGGAAGCTCTTTTTTTTTCTTTTTCTTTCTTTTCTTTTTTTTTTTCTTTTTTTTTGACTGGGACCCTTCTCTGCACACACTTGGCTCCTACACTTGCAAGGATCCTCACTCACTGTTTTTCCCTGATTCTGGATGAACCCAATCTCCAAGGTGGTTCTCTTTTTGTTTCCTTTGTTTTTCTCTTAACTTTCTCAAATAGTGAAAATAAGGATCCAAATCCTTCTTGATAAAATGGATCTTTTAAGAAGCTTTTTATAGGGGTGCCTGGGTGGCTCAATCAATTAAGTGTCTGCCTTCAGCTCAGGTCATGATCCCAGAGTCCTAGGATGGAGCGGGGGAGCCTACTTCTCCCTCTGCCTGCCACTCCCCCTGCTTGTGCTCTCTCTCTCTGTCAAATAATAAATTAAAAAGTAAAAAAATAAAACCTTTTCTAGCACGTTACTATTTACTAAACCTTTACACCTAATAAATCTCATTTTATCTTTACAACAGCACTGCAATGGACTATTATCCCTATTTTAAAGATGAAGAAACAGATTCGGAGAGCGGATAAAACTTGTTCAAGGACCCAGAGGCAGTCAGGATGGGCGTGAGATTGAAACTCTGATGCCCTAAGACTCATGTTTGCTTTCTGTACCACCTTGACTCCATTTTTTGGGCCACGATGGGTGGGGTAACCCAGGAACAAGGTACATTACCAAAATCTCCAATCTTCCTATAAACAGGTGTGCTACGGCTTATAAAGTCTGCTCCCCATCTCCTCACTGTCTCTAACAACACGAGCTAGACATGTTAGTACAGGCCGGTGGCACTGTAAAAGTCTAGATTCTGTTTCCCACTATGATTGCAAGAATTACTCCGCCCAGGGGCGCCTGGGTGGCTCAGTGGGTTAAGCCGCTGCCTTCGGCTCAGGTCATGATCTCAGGGTCCTGGGATCGAGTCCCACATCGGGCTCTCTGCTCAGCAGGGAGCCTGCTTCCTTCTCTCTCTCTCTGCCTGCCTCTCAGTGTACTTGTAATTTCTCTCTGTCAAATAAATAAATAAAATCTTTAAAAAAAAAAAAAAAGAATTACTCCGCCCACAACCTAAGCCATCACAGAGCATAAAATAGGTATCGCATATCTAGAATGTATTCAGCCATACACAGAGAACTCGGATCTACGCCAACAGCTCCCCAAAGCTTCTGATCCAGACAGGGACTGAGACTAAGAACCCAGAACAAAATATAATTAATTGTTAAATAGGACAGTAGAGGTTGTAAGAGCTGTAACTCGAAGAAGTGATGGATTTATGAAGTCTGAAAAAATAAGGGACGGATTTATGGAGCCGAAGCTTCAGCCAAAATTAGAGGTTGCATCGTGGAAGAAATGAGAACTGTGAGGCCAGTAGTAGATAACTCAGTATTTAGTGTGCCAGCCACTGAGAAACATAATCTCTCACAATATCTTTCAACAACAACCCCGGAAGGCAGATACTTTTATCCTTACTTTATCAGTAAACAAACCGAGAGTCAGAGAAGTTAAGTGATTGCCCAAAGTCTCAAAGCTTTTAAGTGATGGATCCAGGACTGAAAATGAGGTTTATCTAATATTGAAGTTAGTGCTTTCTCTTCTACTTATCCTGTTTACTACTGACCGGCAAATCCAAGAGCTAAAAGCAAAGTTATTGGCTCATAAGGAGGTCCTGTTGACAGAAAGGGCCATAGTGAAGAGCATCAGAACTAGAATCAGCACAGCAAATTTTACTTAAACTTCAGTTTCTGACGTGTCCGGCAAATGCCTCCATCTTTTCCAGGTTCCACATCTGAGGGAAATGGAGAAAATGCTAGCATCTATCTCCAATAACTACTCTAAGTCTGAAATGAATAAGCATGTGGATATGACTTACACATATTAAACACCCACTTTCTAGGGTGAACTTTAATAAGCAATTAAAATGCAAATGAAAGCACTTACATCATACTTCATTTATCCCTGGGTTTACCTGAACTAATTTCCTAACACTGTAGCATCTCCAAGTCTTGCAGGGTGTTGGGGGAGGATTAGAAAGGGCAGAGAACCTTCCAGCACTCCTAAAACTATCAGAGGTCTGTAAGCCTTCAGGGCTGTCAGCCTCTCTCCAAAGCTGACCCACTCAGGCCACAGTGTTACCTCTCGGTGTTCTCTCCTCAGACCTGGGGACCGAGGAGTGAGACCTCCCCAAACAGAAAGCCAAAGTCCGCCTCTGTAAGGGCACCAAGCTGGGCACAGAGCATATGCTCCATAAGAACCCTTAAACCCAGCTGGATGCCCAAGGGCCCTAAATACCAACCTGTAGGCTGAACTGCGCTGAATGGGGATGTCCCCATGCTTGAAGGACGTAGACACGCACGGGCGGGACAAGGGCAGAAATTCCTATGCTGGCCCTTCCTCTTCGCTCCACAGCCCACTGGGCTGCACACACCCTCCCAGGAGGAGAGTTCTCAGGCCTCCTGGTAATGGCAGAGCGCACCAGGGGCCTCGTATCATCTCACCACGGGGTCAGCAGCGGCTGGTTCAGCGGGAGGCATCTTAGGAAGAAATGTGTCCTTCTATGAGATTCATGGCTTTCTTGCTAACAGGTGACATTTACAGTCCAAGACTAACACCATTAGAATTTTGGCTTTTGATTCCAGGGAACAAAAGAATGATTACCTTCTATTTGTGCAATTATAGTCAATGCCCTACCCCCCCCCCCAACAGTTCAAAGTATTTAGTAGTTAGTCTTTCATGAAGTCTTAAAATTTTAGAAATACTGTTACAGAGTGGGGGAAAGGAGTTTCAAGAGACCTAGAGGTCAGGGCTCCTGGGTGGTTAATCATGTGCCTTTGGCTCAGGTCATGATGTCAGGGTCCTGGGATTGAGCCCCACGTCCAGGTCCCTGCTCAGTGGGGAGCCAGCTTTTCCCTCTCTCTGCTCTCCCCCTGCTCATGCTCTCTCTCTCAAATAAATAAATAGAATCTTAAAAGGAAAAAAAGAGACCTCGAGGTCTTCTGGAGCCAGCAGGGCAGACACTGAATCACTAATGCAAGTGTGACCTCACTGGTGTGCGGGGACTGCAGAGGCCCACGACCCGCCCGCTGTGGTTGTTGGGGAAGAGACAAGGAAGGGACACTCTCTCTTGAGCCAACCACGGATGCATCCACTTATTTAGCCAATCACTAAGCAATTGTCAAGGAACTTTTGTGCGTCAGGTACTGCACTAAGCACTTGGAGGAGAAGGGAATTTTAAGGAAAAATAACTTTAAAAGATGGGATTATTGCTTTAAAAGGAACAGGAAATCAGGATGGAAAATGTGGCTAATAGGAAAAGAGGTCAGTCAGGGCCTAAACAGTGGTCCTGTAACAGGGCAGTTGAAAAGTTCTCGTAAGCTCCCTGGCACAGTAAAGTTGCGTGACTTGACAAAGCTTATGCATATCACTGAAGTCAGAGACTGGCCTGAAGCCCAGCCCTGAGTGCCTTTCAGACAACTCCATGAGCCCAGCACAGAGAAAACGTAGACACCATATTTCAGGCTTTGGAAGGAAACAGACTTAGACTGAAACCCTGGGTTTACCTTTGATTAGCTTAGAATTAAAGCTTTCTGAACCAACATTTTCTCATGTGGAAAAATTGAGGTTAAAAAAAAACAAACCTCACTGAAAAAGGGGGTTATTAGGATTAAATGACATGCTGTGATTTCCATTTCCAACATGATGGAGTAATGGGGATCAGCTTCTCCGTCCCACTTGAAACAACTGAACTATAAGACAAAATACATGAAACCATAATTTTCATGACACAGGACATCAGGCAATAAAAAGACAATGAACCCCTGAGAGATGGGAAACAAACCAGGTGGCCTGTGATCGAGCCGCTTTACTATCTTGAGAGAGTTTCTGGGCCATGAACCCGACAGGTAGCCTGGTAGACTCTGTGAGGTTAAAGATAGCGCAGAGGAGAATACAGACAGATCAAGTGACTAGAGTTTGTGGGGCAGGGCGTCCCCTCAAGTATTCAGGAGAGGACTATAAAGATTAGGAAAATAATCTCGAGAGCTCACACAGGATAAGGAATAGATAATTTATCTAAGCTGAAAGCAGTCATCCTTGGGACATTAGGTAGACCACTCAGGAGGATTTTGCCTCAATGGTGCGGCACAAAATCAACCTTACACTAAAGACTCCCCTGTGTTTCTAACTAACAAAGCTCCGAAGCAAGACTCAGAAGGATCCCACTGTTTGCAAGTAACTTCGTTATGTCCTGGAATAAAGCTCACGAATATTTATAGGTATACAAATGTACCCAGCACCCTTACATTTTAAATTTACAATATGCAGCACCAATCAAATATTAAGAAGCAGGCAAAGAAGCAGGAAAAAAACAACCCACAACAAGGGGGAAAAAATCAATCAAAACCAACTACAAAAAAAGGCAGAGGGTACAATTAATAGACAGGATGTTAAAGTCATGATGACTGTGGTTCACACATTAAGAAGCTAGAGTGAGATTATGTATTTGAGATTTAGATGATATTACAAGACCCAAAACCAACTCCTAGAAATGAAAACTAAAACTCCTGAGATGAGGCACACCTCACTGGCTCACTCAGTAGAGCAGGTGACTCTTGGTCTCAGGATCATGGGTTCAAGCCCCACGTGGGACAAAGAGCTTACTTTAAGAAATTAATTAGTTAAAAATAAATTAATACGGTAAATCAATAAAACTCCTGAGATGAAAAATACAGCAGATGGAATTAATGTCAGATTAAACATTAAAGAAAAAACACCGTAAATTTGAAGATATGAGAAAAGAAATTCTCAAAAAATAAAACAGAGGAAAAGAAGATGAGAAAAAAATGAGTAAAGCATCAGTGAATTGTGGAACAATCTCAAGAATTCCGAATTATATTATCACTGAGGTCACAGAAGCAGAGGACAACAATTCCTTGAAAGACAGAAACTACCAAAGTTCACTCCGGAGGAAAATTTACATCTTCTAGAGAAATGAAATCAGTGGTTATAAAACCATAAAACAGGGGGCGCCTGTGTGGTTCAGTAGGTTAAGCATCTGCCTTCAACTTGGGTCCTGATCTCGGGCGACCTGGGATGGAGCCCCACACAGGCTCCCTGCTCAGTCGAGACTGTTTCTCCCTCTCCCTCTGCTTCCTTCTCCCGCCTCTTCATTCTCATGTTCTGTCTCTCTCAAATATAGAAATAAAAATCTTAAATAGATAGATAGATAGAGATAGATGTATACATGTATAGATACAGATACATCTAGATACATATAGATATAGATACATCTATATCTATCTATTTAAGATTTTTATTTCTATCTCTATCTATCTAGATAGATATAAATATAGATATATGTATACATAGATACGTGTATCTGTATCTAATTATCTGTCTATCTATCTATATATAACACAGAGGAAGGGTTGGGTGATGCAGTTGGTTAAATGTTAGACTCTTGGTTTCAGCTCAAATCATGATCAAGATCATGACATCGAGCTCCCCAGTGTGCTCTGAGCTCAGCGGGGAGTCTGCGTCTCTCTCTCTCTTTCTCTTTCTCCCCTTCTCCTTCCGCCCCTCCCCCCATGCTTTCTCTCTAATATAAATAAATAAATCTTTTTTTTTTTAAAGATTTTATTTATTTATTTGACAGACAGAGATCACAAGTAGGCAGAGACGCAGGCAGGGTGGGGGGAGGCAGGCTCCCCACTGAGCAGAGAGCCCGATGCGGGGCTCGATTCCAGGACCTTGGGATCATGACCTAAGCCAAAGGCAGAGGCTTTAACCCACTGAGCCACCCAGGCGCCTCTAAATAAATAAATCTTAAAAACAAAACAAAACAAAAAAAAAACACTCTCAGGTTCCCTGAGAGAAGCCTGCTTCTCCCTCTCCCACTCTCCATGCTTATGTTCCCTCTCTCGCTGTCTCTTTGTCAAATAAATAAATAAAATCTTAAAAAAAAGAAAGAGAGAAAGAAAGAAAACTGTAACACAGAGGAAACTCTCGAGACTCAGAACTCACCAGTGAGTTGTACCAAAGATTTAAGGAAGGAATATTTCCAATCTGTACAAATGCTTCCAGAAAATTGAAGGGGCAAGAATATTCCCAACTCATTCTATAAAGCAAGCATTATACTGATACCAAAACTAGCAAAGACATTTCAGGAAAGAACATTACTGATTCAGGTTCCTCACAAACATCAATGCAAAAAATTCTTTTTTTTTTTAAATATTTTGTTTATTTATTTGAGAGAGTGAGAGAGAGAAAGAGAGAGCACAGAGGGAGAGGGAGAAGCAGATACCCTGCTGAACAGAGAGCTGGACAGCAGATGCAGGGCTGGATCCCAGGACCTGGAGATCATGACTTGAGCTAAAGTTAGACACTTAACTGACTGAGCCACCCAGGTGCCCCATCAATGCAAAAATTCTTAAGAAAATTTTGGCAAATGTAATAAAAAAAATTTTTAAGTTTTTCCCCAGAAATGCATGTTTGACTTTTAAAAATCAACTAATGTACTCACTATGTTAATATAACAAGAAAAAGGAAAAATCTCAATAAATACAGAAGACATATTTGACAAAATATTTCTAAATATATATCTCAGTAAACTTGGACTAGAAGGCAAATTCTTCAGCCTGATAAAGAAATGACTATGAAAAATCTTCAGCTAACATTAATAATGGTGAAAGACTGAAGCCTTCCCCTACACAGGAACAGGGATGTGTGCCCTCACCATCTCTGATGAACATTGTACTAAAGATTCTAGCCAGTTTAAGAAGGCAAGAAAATCACATGAAAGGTATAAGCTTGAAAAGGAAAAGTAAAACTCTTAATTCACAGGTGACATGATTGCTTATGAAGAAAATCCTGTGGAAGCTGGGGGGAAAAAAATGCTCCCGGAATAAATGAGCAGACTCTTAGTGTAGAAGATGAATGCACAAAAATCAATGTATGTCCCTATGCTAGCAAGAATCAAAAATTCAAATTTTGAAATGCTATTTACAATAGCATTAAAAATATGAAGCACTTAGAAATAAATCTGACAAAAGATGCATTATACTTGTATATTAAAAATTAGTAAAGATCGGGGCATCTGGGTGGTTCAGTCGTCAAGCGTCTGCCTTTGGCTCAGGTCATGATCAGGGGGTCCTGGGATCGAGCCCCACATCGGGCTCCCCACTCAGCGGGAAGCCTTCTTCTCCCTCTCCCACTCCCCCTGCTTGTATTCCTTCTCTCGCTGTCAAATAAATAAAATTCTTTTAAAAATTACTAAAGATCAATGAGAGAATTAAAGAATACCTAAACAAATGAAAAGATATACTGTGTTCATGGATCACAATGTTTGGGGCTCCTGGGTGCCTCAGTTGATCAAGCATCCAACACTTGGCTTCAGTTCAGGTCATGATCTCAGGGTTGTAAGGTTAAGCCCCACACTGGGCTCCCCACTCATCGGAGAGTCTGCTTGGATTCTTTCCGCCTCTCCCTCTGTCCCTCCCCCTACTCATGCTTGCTCTCTCTCTCTGTCTCTCTCTGTCTCTAATAAATTTTTTTAAAAGAAGGTCCAATATTTTAATTATGTAAATTCTCCTCAAATTAATCTATAGATTCAATGCAATACCAATCAAAATTCCAACAGACCTTTGTGTGTGTAAATATTGACAATCTGATCTTTTAAAATTCATACGGAAGCAAAAGACCTAGAAGAAGGAAAAAGGAAAAACAACGTTGGAGGACTTAACACTACTTGAATTCAAGATTTACTGCAAAGCTAGAATCATTTAGACTGAGTGGTATTGGCATAAAGATAGACAAGGAGATTGATGGAACAGAATAAAGTCGAAGGCATTTGCTTAACCGGCAGAGCCACCCAGGTGCTCCGTACAACCATAAACTAACAGGGTCTTAACTCCTGGCCAGGGGAGCTCTTTCCTCACAAAGCACAGGGACAATTTTTGAAAGCTAAACTGCTTAGTTATCTTCGCGTTTTCCCAAAGCTAGCAGCTGGCAGCAATGCCCTCAGAAAGCCCAGCAAAGCGAGAAAGGCCTGGCTGGCTTCACTCCTCTCTCCCCTCACCTCCCGGAGCCATCATCTTTGGCAAACTAACACAATTTAATGGCTTATCAAAAATGCAAGTTTTCTGACTTCTGTACCCCCACTGCCCCAGTACAGTATTTGGCACGTGGCCGGTGCTTGAGAAATCCCGAAAGAAGGAAGAAATGAACAAAGGTAGTGAAGTTTCCACCCTCGCTCCTGTCTGTCGTCTGCTGCTCCCAGCTAGGGCAGGTCCTAGGAGACTCTCAGTGCAGAGGAGACTACGGAGCCCAGGTACGAGTGAGACAGGCTAGCGGACTCCGCTTTGCCGTGAGAAGAGAATAGAATGCCAGCGAGGGCGAAGCTGGTGCTCCCAGAATGGGAGAGAGGCGGGCTTCCTCCCCGTTTCTACACAGGGTCCAGGAAGGTTCTGGGGCAAAGAAGGGGATGCATTTATTTCCGTTGTGACATCTTGACCGCTTTGCGGCTTTCGGAGTGCAGAGAGACAAACAGTGCTCTCAGGGACAGAAGAGGAACAGCAGTGCAGGCAGCCCTCCACGGACAAGCCTGGGGGAGACCTGAGCTGAAGGCTGAGAAGCATCACTCAAAACCAAGACTGATAGGTGTGGGACGGGAGGAGGGAATGCGAGTGGGAGCAAGAGGTTTAGGAAATCTGAAGGATCCACGGTTAATGTGGTCCCATTCGTACCTGGGGACTGGTGGGAAGGAGGAAATTTGGGATATGTCCATTGGGAAAAGAGCTCATCATGACAAGCTGGCCGAACCAATGATCTGCAAGCAATGTTATCTTGTGATCCTGGCACCCCACTAGCTTTAGATGCTGGCTTTTCAGAGCGTCGCCTTCACTACTCATCACTTCCAGTTATGCTGAAAGTGAGATTATCTACGTGTTCTTAGCACGTTCATAAAAGGCTTGCCTTTAAAATGCCTCTAAAGAGGCCAGAGGGTTCTGTAGGCACAGTCAAATCAGTTCATTTCAGTGATCTGAATGGGGTCTTCAGGCAAATCCCAACTTTAATTATGAAGCAAGAAGAGCCTTGACATGGTTCCTCAATGTCTTAGCTCTGACTGGGCTGAGCTCTGCTCTGACTTGTACGGTACCCAGAGCCCTCGCAGCTCTGTGCCTTCTTATCACCTGCGACTTTTACACCGGTGCCTTTCCACAACTGCTTCACCTCTTAGGCACGCACTCTGCTCAAGCACCACAACCATTCTCAGTTCCTCAATCATGATTTGCTAGCAGAACAGAAATTACATTTTAAGATGTCATGTTGCTAGGGTTCCAAACCCTTGTGCTCAAAGAGAAATGATGGATATGGAATGAGATGGCAGAAAGAACTCGATTGGGAGCCTGGAGTTACAGATTCTAGCCCTGGCTCTGCCCTTTTTTATGAGTGAACGCCGTGGAATCAGTCTAATTAACTTGTAGCTCACTGGTCAGCCTCCCTTATCATGACTGTGCTTTGCCAAGGGAGGCAGAATTGGAAAGGAATATTATTAACCTTGGGTCGAGGATAAGATCTAGATCTTCCATGTGATACCCAGAAGATGGGTTGAGTGGCCAAGCCCATTCCAAGAGCTCTTTTTTAATTTTTTTTTATTATTTTTTTAAAGATTTTATTTGTTTATTTGACAGAGAGAGATCACAAGTAGGCAGAGAAGCAGGCAGAGAGAGAGAGGGAAGCAGGCTCCCTGCTGAGCAGAGAGTCTGATGCAGGCTCGATCCCAGGACTCTGGGATCATGACCTGAGCCGAAGGCAGCGGCTTAACCCACTGAGCCACCCAGGCGCCCCCCCCCTTTTTTTTAAAGATTTTATTTATTTGTCAGAGAGAGAGAGGGAAGCAGCAGGCAGAGGGAGGAGCAGGATCCCAGCTGATCAGGGACCCCAATGCAGGACTCCATCCCAGGACCCTGCGATCATGACCCGAGCTAAAGGCAGACACTTTACCGACTGAGCCACCCAGGTGCCTCTCCAAGAGCTCTCTGTAGGAAATTTTTGTTATCCAGTTTCCAAATGGCCTAGGGCTCATCCATTCTCTCAGCAGAGAAGTATAGCTGAGGCGGCCATAAGAAAAACAGCCCTCATAAGGAGAGCACTTGGTAAGCAAACATTCAGTTGGTGCCACTCCTGAAACTGAACTTGAAAACCCGTACTTGCTGGCTTCTGTGAACTAATAGCATTCAGTGAGAGGTCAACCTTGGTTTTCTGCAGGACATATTAGCGTAAGTGCCTTAAAATTAGTAAGTTAAGGGGTGCCTGGGTGGCTCAGTGGGTTAAAGCCTTTGCCTTCGGCTCAGGTCATGATCCCAGGGTCCTGGGATTGAGCCCCACATCAGGCTCTCTGCTCCGCGGGGAGCCTGCTTCCTCCTCTCTCTCTGCCTGCCTCTCTGCCTACTTCTGAACTCTGTCTGCCAAATAAATAAATAAAATCTTAAAAAAAATTAGTAAGTTAATATAACCCATATAACCCTAACCCTAACTCCATGAAAAGCACCCACCACATACTAATAAGGCTATCATTTCCTTTTTCATCATCATATATAAGGTTTGTGAGAACAGAGATTTAATCTTACCATTATTCACTGCACTATTTCCAGTGCAATAGAACAGTGCCTCGTTCCTGGCACGGAATGTTCATCCATAAATGTTTCTCAAATAAAGGAATCATTTAATGCGATACTTGTGAACTGAATCTGTATGCAATGCTTTGGAGAATCACCAAATGTATGTAACCTGCCTTGATCAGAATAATGGTAGCTTCATTTTGCCTAACAACTTCCTGTGACTACCTTCACGGTTCCATACTCATTCCTTCGGGTGGTCTCCTAGCAACCTCAGGAGACTGGTAGAGACCTCAGCTTTATTTTAAAGAAGAAAGCTGGAAGTCGTTATTTCGGAGTTGTGGACTAAATCCCAACCTACCCAGTGCTAGGGCACAAGATGGTATTTGCCAGACTCCACCAGCAGGTCAACAAGCCCCATCGACCATCTTTGCAGCTTGCCCCCACCCACCATTAGAAGAGAGAGAATAGTTTTTATGAATAGGCTGCCCAGATAAGTATATCACTATAATACTGTTTTTATGATTTTATTAAAGGAACTACCTGGTTTCGATACTCTCGGTTGACAGATACCTAAATAGAAAGCATCTAATAAACTCAAACCTCAACTCCACAAAATAATGCAAATCAATCCAATTTCCTTGAGAAAAGACTTTTTTAAAATTTAATTTTATTTAAATTCAATGAATTAACATATAGCGTATTATTAATTTCAGAGGTAGAGTTCAGTGCCTCATCAGTTGCCTAGAACACCCAGTGCGCATCACATAAAGGGCCTCCTTCATGCCCAACACCCAGTTACCCCGCCCCTCACCCACCCACCCCCAGCAATCCTCAGGTTTTTTCCTATAGTTAAGGGTATCTTATGGTTTGTCTCCCTCTCTGATTTCATCTTTTTTTTTTTTTAAGATTTTTATTTATTTATTTGACAGAGAGAAATCACAAGTAGATGGAGAGGCAGGCAGAGAGAGAGAGAGAGGAGGAAGCAGGCTCTCCACTGAGCAGAGAGCCCGATGCGGGACTCGATCCCAGGACTCTGAGATCATGACCCGAGCCGAAGGCAGTGGCTGAACCCACTGAGCCACCCAGGCGCCCTCTGATTTCATCTTATTTTTCCCTCTACTCCCCTATGATCCTCGGTTTTGTTTCTTAAATTCCACAGGAGTGAAATCATGCAATTGGCTTTCTCTGACTTATTTTGCTTTCCATCCACACCACTGCAAATGGTAATATTTGTTCTTTTTTGATGGCTGAGTAATACTGCATTGTTTATATACCATTCCTTTATCCACTCATCTGTCGATGGACATCTCAGCTCTTTCCATAGTTTGGCTATTGTGGACGTTGCTGCCATAAACTTTGGGGTGCAGGTGTCCCTTCAGATCACTACGTTTGTATCTTTGGGGTAAATACCCATTAGTGCAATTGCTGGGTCAAAGGGTGATGCTATTTTTAACTTGAGAAAAGATTTTTTTAAAACAATATACTTCAGAGATTTCCAGTGGGATAAGAAACTCACACTGCCTCTTTCTTAGTCCTAGAAGATAATGCCCTTCTGCCCTAAGGCCTGATTATTATCAGAATTGGTTCAGAGTTTTTAAAAATGCAGATTCTAGGGCTCTACCCCTGACCACTCCATCACCCTGCAGACACACCCAAGATTCTGATATAGCATGTCTGGGATATGGTTTCGAATCTGCCTATGGGAAATGGAACTCAGGTGGTTTTGTTGAGCAACCAAATTGCAGAACCACCTTACACACTGTACTGCTATGTGCGAGTCTCCCAAAACTACTGACTGACTACAAAATCAGGGGCTCCTTTCCCCTTATTCTAAAGGAAAGGACTATGTCTCTTAACCTGCCCATCCTGGTGCAAATACGGGGGCTACAAACTCACGTGCCTGCAGGCATGTGACATAATTGCATGGAAGCAGCAAGGGAGCAGTGGGGACTGTGGCAAGCATGACTGAATTAAAACACAGATACTTGGGACGCCTGGGTGGCTTAGTTGGTTAAGCAGCTGCCTTTGGCTCAGGTCAGGTTCCCAGCATCCTGGGATGAAGTCCCACATCGGGCTCCTTGCTCGAGGCAGGGAGCCTGCTTCTCCCTCTGCCTCTGCCTGCCACTCTGTCTGCCTGTGCTCACTCGCTCTCCCTCTCTCTCTCTGATAAATAAATAAAATCTTTAAAAAACAAAAACAAAAACACAGGTACTTACCAGTTCTAACCAAGTGTGAACATAAGTCCAGCATTGCCAGAGCTTCCAAGTTTTCAAAAGCAGCCACAAACCCAGATTTTATTAAAAAAAAAAAAAATGTCCTATGAAGACTGAAGACCTCTGCAGGTAGCATGTGGCCCAGAGACCATACAATTTCAGGCTCTGTGCAACAACACAGACAAAACCCTTTTAGGCAGTGTATTCACTTCCTGAGGCTGCTGAAATAAACTGTCACAAATCAGGAGGCTTAAAACAACATAAATTTACTCTCCCACCATCATGGAGGTCAGAAACCCTCAGCCAAGGGGTTGTCACGATGGTTCCTTCTGGCTCTGAGGGAGACTCATTCCAAGCCTCTTTCCTTGCTTCTGGTGGCTGTTAGCTATTTCTCAGTTAGTGGATGTCTCTCTTCCATCTGCTTCTGTGTTCAGTGGTCTTTTCCCCTGTGTCTCTCACCTGTCTCTGTCTTCTCTTTTATTCTAAGATCTCGTCTTTGGATTTTAAATCCAGGATGATTTCCTTTCAAGATCCTTAATTACACTTGCAAAGACCCTTTTTCCAAATGGAAGTCCCATTTACAGGATCCAGGGGTTAAGATTTGGACATTACTATTTTGAGGCCACTAGTCAAACCACTACAGGTGGGTTGGCATTTTTAAAAATCCAAATCCGGGCGCCTGGGTGGCTCAGTGGGTTAAGCCGCTGCCTTCGGCTCAGGTCGTGATCTCAGGGTCCTGGGATCGAGTCCCGCATCGGGCTCTCTGCTCAGCAGGGAGCCTGCTTCCTCCTCTCTGCCTGCCTCTCTGCCTGCTTGTGATCTCTGTCTGTCAAATAAATAAATAAATAAATCTTAAAAAAAAAAAAATTTAAAAATCCAAATCCATTATTTCAAAGTATATATTTTCCCAACCTTTCCACACATCTACTATTGTACTACTATGATAGAAAGGACTTATATTCTGCAGGAAAACCTGCAAGCTCAGGTATGTTTTTATTTCTCATATACTTCCTAGATTTATGTTCCTTTACATTCTTTTACCATCAAACCCATTGCTCTGTTTCCACCACTGCTTCTCGAGTCGGGGATGGGAGGCAAAAGGGGCGCTGATTCCGCAGTGCTCCACCACGGCAGATCTCCTTGCCTGGAGAGCATCCTCTCTCCATGTTTGGGAAGGCAGAAAGGGTGACAGTGGAAGAGCAGAGTGGATAAGGTGTTGAGTGAAGAGAGAGAAAAACAGGCAAAGTAGGAGCCTGGGCCCAGGTGTGAGAAGAAAAAAGCAGGAAATGCGATTGACCTGAAACAGCTCCTTGAAGGAGTTCAGTTTTCCCACGGGGCCTTTTGCAGGCGCCACAAACTCCAGTGTGATCTCTAGTGCCATCTCCTGGGAAGCATGGGAACCAGCTCGACCGGAGCTGGGAAAACAAAACACCGGGTCTCACCTTCAGTCTAAGTATAAGAGGGGCGTTTTTGATGAAGTCTCAAAAGTTTATTTTCGCTTTTGTTTCCTTTGCCTTTGGAGACATATCTTGAAAGAAGTTGCTGTGGCTGATATCGAAGAGATTACTGCCTATGTTCTCCTCTAGGATTCTGATGGATTCCTGTCTCACGTTGAGGTCTTTTATCCATTTCGAGTTTATCTTTGTGTACGGTGTGAGAGAATGGTCGAGTTTCATTCTTCTACAAATAGCTGCGGAGTTTTCCCAGCACCATTTATTGAAGAGACTGTCTTTTTTCCACTATATATGTTTTCCTGCTTTGTCGAAGATTATTTGCCCATAGAGTTGAGGGTCCATATCTGGGCTCTCTACTCTGTTCCACTGGTCTATGTGTCTGTTTTTATGCCAGTACCATGCTGTCTTGGTGATCACAGCTTTGTAGTAAAGCTTGAAATCAGGTAACGTGATGCCCCCAGTTTTATTTTTGTTTTTTAACATTTCCTTAGCGATTCGGGGTCTCTTCTGGTTCCATACAAATTTTTGGATTATTTGCTCCAGCTCTTTAAAGAATACCGGTGGAATTTTGATCGGAATGGCATTAAAAGTATAGATTGCTCTAGGCAGTATAGACATTTTAACAATGTTTATTCTTCCGATCCAAGAGCATGGAATGGTCTTCCATCTTTTTGTGTCTTCTTCAATTTCTTTCATGAGTGTTCTGTAGTTCCTCAAATACAGATCCTTTACCTCTTTGTTAGCCATCAGGGAGATTCAAATTAAAACCACATTGAGATACCACCTTACACCAGTTAGAATGGCCAAAATTAACAAGACAGGAAACAACATGTGTTGGAGGGGATGTGGAGAAAGGGAAACCCACTTCCACTGTTGGTGGGAATGCAAGTTGGTGCAGCCACTTTGGAGAACAGTGTGGAGATTCCTCAAGAAATTAAAAATAGAACTTCCCTATGACCCTGTCATTGCACTACTGGGTATTTACCCCAAAGATACAGATGTAGTGAAAAGAGGGGCCATCTGTACCCCCAATGTTTAGAGCAGCAAACTGTGGAAAGAACCAAGATGCCCTTCAATGGAGGAATGGATAAGGAAGATGTGGCCCATATACACTATGGAGTGTTGTGCCTCCATCAGAAAGGATGAATACCCAACTTTTGTAGCAACATGGACGGGACTGGAAGAGATTATGCTGAGTGAAATCAGTCAAGCAGAGAGAGTCAATTATCATATGGTTTCACTTATTTGTGGAGCGTAACAAATAGCATGGAGGACATGGGGAGATGGAGAGGAGAAGGGAG
>NC_081566.1:3511152-3518982 GCF_022355385.1 Mustela nigripes | reverse complement strand
GAGGGCACGGATTGCATGGAGCACTGGGTGTGGTGAAAAAATAATGAATACTGTTGTGCCGAAAATAAATAAAAAATAAATTAAAAAAAAAAAGAGGGGCGTTTTTATGGAGACCAGACCCTTACCTGTCTAACAAGGATCTAAGACTCTCAGCAAACACCTCTTTTGTGCATTCCTCACACTTTTTGCACATATGGTTCCAGAACTCAACCATGTGTTGCAACTTACCTCCCAAGCTACTCAGGAAGCTCTATAACATCAGGAGCTGCATCTCTTCCCTTTCTATCCTCAGTACAAGCATGGAGTCTGGCACAGAACAGCATCTCCAAGAATAAACAAATAAATAAAAGCCTATTGAATATAAGGAAAACTCAACTTAAGAATTCTACTCCTTGGGGCACCTGGGTGGCTCAATGGGTTAAAGCCTCTGCCTTCAGCTCATGATTCCAGGGTCCTGGGATCGAACCCCACATCAGGTTCTCTGCTCAGCAGGGAGGCTGCTTCCCCCACTCTCTCTGCCTGCTTCTCTGCCTACCGGTGATCCCTGTCAAATAAATAAAATCTTAAAAAAAAAAAATTCTACTACTTGGGGTTCCTGGGTGCCTTGGTCCATTAAGCATCTGAGTTTGGCTCAGGTCATGATCCCGGGGTCATGAGCTCAAACCCCATGTCCAGCTCCTAGCTCAGTGGGGAGCCTCCTTGTCCCTCTCTCTTTGCCCCTCCCCACCCGCTCTGGTGCTCTGTCTCTCTCTCAAATAAAATCTTTTTTTAAAAAATTCTACTTATCATCAACCAATACTGGACAAATTTGTAGAAACCGAATGGAAGACAAACCACAAGAGAAAAACTGGATTACCTATGGTTTAATAAAGTCTTTGGGCTTTCTTTAGCCCTCAGGAAGTACGCTCAGGGCCCAGTCACAGTGGAGAGTGGGCTGTTGTGCTCCATGGACAGAATTACCCTGTGCAGCAAGCTGATCTTGCCCCACCCTCAACCACTCAAAGGACAAAGGTGAGGTGTGCACAGGTGCATACATGTATGAAATAATATAAAATACCATTTGGTTTCTTTCTTTTTTTAAGATTTTTTATATATTTAAGAGAGCAAGAGAGCACAAAGAGGGGGAGCAGGAGAGGGAGGGGAAAAGCAGGCTCCCTGCTGAGCAAGGAGCCTAATATGGGTCCCGATCCTAGGACCCTGGGATCATGACTTGACCCAAAGGCAGAGACTCAACTGAGTAGCCACCAGTTGGTTTTGAACCCCAGTTCCTGACACAGGGCTCCAGAAAGTCCTATCATTTCCTGGGTGACAGAAGCATCTTTTGTTCTAACGAGGTGATTCTTGGTAGGTTCTTGGATGGGAACTGGTCCCCAGAAAGATGAAGCTGTGGTTCAAGAGGAAGCTTGGAATTTTCAGCTCCCTTCTCATTCTCTGGGGAAGAGAGAGGGGCCGGAAATTGAGTTAACACTCAGTCATACCTACATGATGAAGCCTCCATAAAAACCGCAAGAGTACAGGTTCCGAGACCCTCCGGGTGGGTGACACGTGGAGGCGCAAGGAAGGTGGCGTGCCCGGAGGGGGGCTCCACACCCCCCCCCAGACACCGTGCCTTGTGCATCTCTTCCGTCTGCTTGTGCCTGAATTGTATCCTTTTATAATAAACTGGCGACCTAAGTTAACAGTGGCCCTCAGTTCTGTGAGCCGCTTTTGCTGATTATTGAACCGGAGAAGGGGCCATGGGAACCCATGACTCACGGCTCGTTGCTGAGAAGCACAAGCGACCACCCAGACTCCCGATTCTGAGACACATCTGAAGCCGGGCAGGGAGTCTCTGGGTCTGCACTAACCTCAGGCAGATGTGTCCAATTTGAACTGAACTGTAGGACACCTTGCTGGTGGTGATGAGCTGGAGCATTGCTTGGTATGGAGGAAAAAACCCTCCACAGCCAGCATTAAGAGTGCTGTGAGTCTGAGGAAAGGCAAACAGTGTGTTTTTTCTAGACAAAGTGGGAGAACATATTCCATCAAGTGAATGTTGCTGCTCGTGTCTCAGAGCTAAGCCAGCGATGGGAGTAGCATAGCGGAATCACATAGCCGCTCACGTCACCTTTACCTCAGTCGTCCTCAACTTTGGCTGCCCGTGATCACCTAGAAAGCTTCTGATAGTCTGATGTGTAGGCTGTTTCCCAGACCAAGTAAACCAAGAATCTCTACAGGTGGTACCCAAACCTCAGTATTTTTTTTGGTATCCCAGGTAGCACACTGTTGGTGAGAATGTAAAATGGTACAACCACTGAGGAAAACAGTATGGCAGTTCCTCAAAAAATTAAAAATAGAGCTACCTTATGATCTAGCAATTCCACTTCTGGGTATTTATCAGAAGAAAATTAAAATACTAGCTCAAAAAGATATGTGTCCCCCCATGTTTATCACATCATTATTTATAATATCCAAGATATGAAAACAACCTAAGTGTCTATCATTGAATGGATAAAGAAGACGAGGTAACATATAGACAATGGAATATTATTCTGCCATAAAGAATGAAACCTTGCCATTTGAGACAACATGGAGGACTCTGAGGCCATTATGCTAAGTAAAATAAGTCAAAGAAAGACAATTATCATACTCTCTTACTCACATGTGGAATCTTATAAAACAACAAAGACCCTAAAACCAAGCTTACAGACTGAGGGTTGCTGGGGGAGGGGGTGCAATGAGTGATGGGGGTCAAAAGGACAAAATTCCAGTTATAAAATCAGTCAAGGGAATATAATGTACAACATGGTGACTATAGTTAATAATACTATATTGCATATTTGAAAGTTACTAAGAGTAGATCTTAAAAGCTCTTATCATATACAAAACATTCCCCAGGTATATTAGTTTTCTATTACTGCTATGATTTACCATGGACTTAGAGGCTTAAAACAAAACGCATTTATTATCTTTTATGTCTACAGTGCCGAAGACCCAAAGAGGTCTCACTGGACTAAAATCAAGATGTTGGCAGATCTGCATTCCTTACTGGAGGCTCTGGGGGAGAATCAGTTCTCTCACCTTTTCCAAGGTTCTAGACGCCGAGGAGCTCTTTAAATCTTCAAACCAGCAACCATCAGTGGAATCTTTCTCATACTGGATCATTCTGACATTGACTTTTCTGCACCCCACCCCCGCCAATTTCAAGACCCTTGTCGTTGTGTTGGGCTCACCCAGATAATCAAGAATAATCTCCTATCTTAAAGTCAGCTGATTCCCAATATCAAATCCATCAGCTACATGAATCCCCTTTGCCATGTAATGTAACATATTCATGGGTTACCAAGATTAGGACATGTCAGACACATTTGGCAACCATGATTACCGTATCAGATGACTCTAATGTGAAGCTGAGAACTACTGGTTTACCCACAGGAGGGACTGAAGAAGCGGCTCAGTTAGCAAGCTGAGCCGTGATGGAAGACTGGAGGCACACACGGAGAAACTGGAGTGCTGGGAGGCGTGAGAGAGGGGCAACAGATTGTTACAGAACTTGTCTCGCACGAGGAGGAGGAGGTTGTCATGAGATTTATTATTGCTCAACCTCTGAGAGTCCTGGAAAGTTAAACTGTATACTCCCCCAAGGACAGTGGGACCCTCTCCACACACGAGTAGCCATTGCAGAAAATGTAGGTCATTTCGCAAAATGGGCCTTTCGCAGACTTTCGGGACCAGCAGCTAACAGCTTGCTCCTTGTTTTTGGCTCACTCAGAGCCTGGATGTGTGCCGGATTCTCGTCTCTGGAGCTTTCCTGGGATGGTGGATGATGCAAACTCCTGCCCACAGGTTAGTTATGACTTGAAGATTTTTTTTTTAAGATTTCGTTTATTTCTCAGCGCACACAAGCAGGGGGAGCTGCAGGCAGAGGGAGAAGCAGGCTCCCCACTGAGCAAAGGAGCCCAATGTGGGACTCGATTCCAAGATGCTGGGATCGTGAGCTGAGCAGAGGGCAGACACTTAACTGACGGAGCCACCCAGGCATCCCTTGAAGATACTTTCTGACTGGCCAATATTTTAATAGCCACACACGGAAACATTCAGGATTTCTGGCTTTTCTTCAAAGACCTAGCTTTGCTGGGACAACGTTCTGTCAGGACCCCTCTCAGCTGCTCCCGTTTGAGGGAAGCCTTATTTTCTGGTCTGCCGCAGCCTTCACCCTAGCCTTTCTGTTTTATGCCTGCTCACTTCACAGTTATGTGACTTGCCTAGTCTGGAAGGTATGCGAGTTCACAGGCTTCCCCCTCCTTCAGAATTCCTGTGCCTAAAGTTGGGCTAAATTCTCATAAAGACCCATTTGCATGTCATCAGTACAAAAGTGAAGAGCTGCGAGATGTTAACTAGACTTATTGTGATCATTTCGCAATATGTACAAATAACAATCATGCTGTACTCCTGAAACTAATGTTTTATGTCAATTATATCGCAAAAAAAAAGAAATAAAAAGAAAATGGAAACTCATCACCACCCCCCTAAAAGAGGGAGTAGTTTTCCACTGGGAAAGATGGGACACAACCAAGGGCACTTGCCTGTACACAGAAAACCCTTTCCTCACAACTCGGAGCACACCAAGGGGAGTAAAGACCAGTATGAGTAAACCGCCTGAGACACCCTGTGTTCCAGGGAGCAAAGTGGCCTCCATTGGTAAAAATCTCTTCGAAGGAAATAAAGCTGAAAGCTGCCGAACTATAATTTCTGTCCACTGGTCTTCCTTCAGCCTTTGGAGGTACACAAAATCAATTTCGCTCTTCTTTCGTACCCACGGACTTCCAAAATTTTGAAGACAACTGTCATTACCCCTGCCGGCCTCTTCCCACTTCCGAAGGCTCCTTTCCAACAAGCCTGCCTAATCCCCTGGGCAGCTCTTCTTCTTTTTTTTTTAAAGATTTTATTTATTTATTTGACAGAGAGAAATCACAAGTACACTGAGAGGCAGGCAGAGAGAGAGAGGAGGAAGCAGGCTCCCTGCTGAGCAGAGAGCCCGATGCGGGACTCGATCCCAGGACCCTGAGATCATGACCCGAGCCGAAGGCAGCGGCTTAACCCACTGAGCCACCCAGGTGCCCCCTGGGCAGCTCTTCTTAGATAGTTGAGACCTCATCTTCATTCTGGTAAATCTCTAGCTTGGCTGTGCCACCCAAATGTGCTATCCCAAAGCCAGCAACCTGAGACAGTGAGAGGACAGAAGGGCAGTCAGAGTAAACCCTCGGACTCAGACCCGGGTCCTCTATCACCTGTCCTAACACTGCATGAGCTTACAGGTTAGAAGACAATGGGAAGATTCCCAAACTGAGGCCCTTTGAGGTACAGGGACAGGACAAGACACAGCCTTCCCTTTACATGGCTCCAGGGAAAGGTCCTCCCTTTAAGGAACACCAAGTCTCTGTAATGGGTAAAATCCAAACACCCTACTCTGTCCTCACATCCTTTCTCCTCAATGGCCTGACAAGATTTTGTGAGGATGACAAACTACCTTTGAAATATGCTTCACCTCAAGAAGTTAGAGTCCATTTGAAAGGGCCTGTAAAGGAAGCTGGGATGCTGTATGGTGATAATGCTTACTCTCCACGGCACTGCTCATTAAGTCAGCTTTGGCATAATTAGGAGAGATGAAATTCCAGCCAATCTCTGAGCTGCTGCTTTTACAGTTTCAATAAATAGGTAGATAGGACCGATGCTGCTGGCTCAAAGGAGATTTGAGGTTAGATGTAGTTTTGGCTTAACATTCCTTTATTTCATTAAATGATATAGTGTACGTGAATCAAAGTTACCGGAACATGTTCATTTTTATTACTAATCCGTGTTTTCTGGCCACTCTTAACCATCCATCACAGTCTTTGCGCTGGGTCCCACACATCAGTCAATGGAGAGTAGACCAACTCTGGAGAATTCAGTCAGCTGTCTCTGACATGCAATTATGGGGCCACTTAAATCCATCCCTTCCACTGAGAACAGAACAAAAACCTTAGGCTACAAGGTTTGGGTAGCTGAGAAAAGTTGTTAGAGTGGGTTAGCATGTTCTTACAACTTGGAATCGTGTCCACAGCAGTTCCATCTGGAGGAAGACAGAGTGGATTAGATGTTTTCTCAAATCTGTCTCACATCTACGGAAATCCTACTCTTTTTATAGTCTTTTGGCATAGAAAGCTATGTTATCTCACTTGAGATCATTCCTACAGAACCAATAGGAAGATAAAGCAAAAGCAAACCAGCAATCAAATGTGATCGTCTTCCATCCTAAGGAGCTCGGTGTATAGTCATTAAGGCATCAGCATCTGTTGGGAGCTCCAGCAGGGAATCCTACGCAGGGACACAGGAGAAGCAGCAGAGGGAATCAACCCAAGTGGTACTAAAGAGGACAGGATGGGAAGGACATTTTTTATTTCCCCAGATCTTCAGGCAACCTCACTAAGGTGGAGGTATGAAACCAAGAAAAACACAAGGCTTAAAAAATACTGTGCGTTATAATTCTTCAATCTCTGGAAGGCTAGGAGCCCAAGGTCAGTGTGGCAGGAAGCAGAGCAGACTTCCCGGCCCAGCAGTCACACAATCTTCACGGTCTTGAGCATATCTGACAGTACATACGTGTCATCCCAGCCCCTCCCAGGCTTCCTCAGGGTCTGCTCCAAGGCCTGGGCCATTTCCAAGACCTCTGGCATGGCAAGTTTCTGCTCCGGGTGCAGCTGGCAGAACAGGATCTCATTTACTTCACCCTCAATTCGCCGCACATACAGGAGAGGGAAGACCGCTTTGAGACCGGTCAGAACTGAGTCCTTCAGCCCCAAGTCCCGGCACACAAGGTTGAGGATAAAGACACCTACAGGGCAGGAAGGAAAGAGTCATGTCTGGCAGATCGGGGACACGTTGGAGACAAGGTTCAGCTCTGAGAACAGACCGATTCCTGCTGGTGGCCTAAGAAAACACAGCTGCAGTGAGTCTGCAGAGAGCACAGTGCGTATGAAGGTAGGAATATGTGAACTGTGAGAAAACGTCCAGCTAATTTCTTGCTCTTCTGTGCTGGTAACAAATTACTTTGCCATTCTCCTTGCCTCAGTTTCCCAAAGAAATGCTTTGAGAAAGAAGTAATTAACACTCCAAGAAAAAAATGTACCAACTCCACAGGGGTGTCACACTCTTGACATACACACTTTGGGGTATTTAGCAGCCAGGAAGAGGGCCAATGTTACCCTGACCTCTAACAATGAAGGTTCCCAAAATCTATGTTCGCCCAAGTACCTGACACCAAGCCAAAACATCTGGGAGGCTGTCAACGTGAGGTCTAAGAGCTCTAGCTTCCAAGAGAAGCTGGCGCCACAGCTTGCTAGCTTGTTTGGCTAAGTTTCCTTACTTCAGTTTCCTTATTTGAAAAGGGGCTGCTTTGACGACAGAACAGCACAATGTCTAGGCCAGCCCCATGGAAAGAAATCAGATGGCAGCTGGCATGACCACGCCAGGGGAGATATGAATTGCTGCACACGGTAAAACTGTTTGGCAACATCTAGGAAACCCCAGCTTACAAGGAAACTCTGATCCAGCAATTACAACCTCACCTACATGCCTGACAGACCTGCAAATGCATTTCACCAAAAGGCACCTACTGGAGTGTTGATGTCAATACTGCTTATAAAAGCCTCAAGCAGGAAATAATCCAATAGCACAGCAGACTGGAGAAACCAATGCAGTACAGACACACAATGACACTACACAACAATAAAAATAACAATGTAAACACAACACTATGGATAAAGAAAGAGAAAAACACAAAAGGAATATATTCTGTAAGATTCCATTTAC